>NC_142862.1:23998648-24149494 GCF_061612785.1 Hesperophylax consimilis
CACACTTTTAAAAAGTGATAATGATAAATTCATTAAAAATTAAGTTTTTTTTTAACCTAACCTAACCTACTTAACCCAGTTAATAAAGTTTTTGTTCCATCACTTTTCATGACTTTATATAAAGATGTGATGGATTATCATTTTGATGATTTATTCGGTCACCGGGGGTAAGACTATCCTGTGGAGATAGTTTACCCGTTTATCTCCGGTACAGTGTCTTGGTTCATTGTTTTGTATTCCAAACTACTATTCACACTAGGACAGTGAGTCCGGAGCTGGGACCAAACAGTATTGTACTGTCCTCGTGTGATCCCGGCATAAGCTTAAACTTTTTAAAGATGTGATGAATTATCATTTTGATGATTTATCCGGTCACCCTAACATTCATACTAACATATCTCTTTTTCAAACTATCTTTGAACGTTTATTACGGGCAATTAACAAAGCTCTAAAATCCACTGAACCGAGACAAAAAGACGTGGCTCGGCTCGGCCGTATGTGGCAAATCCCCGAGCTACAACCAGCTCAGTATGAATTCTGACATCAAGTCGGACAGTAAACACACGTAGAAAAGATTCCTCCGTGGTATGGTCTTTTTACGGACGTGATTTACGTTTTACTCCAAAATTTTAAATAAACCACTGATAAATATTTGTATAAAAACTATTTCAAATACCGGTGTCATTTTTAAATACTAAATTTTAAATAAAATTCATTTGTTTTGTGGATTTGTAAAACATTCTATTCTGTTTACCTTTACTATTTTTACTATGTACATATTTTTAATAAATCTTTGTTGAATATGTGCGATAAAAAAAAGTATTTTCTGTACCAATATAGATTTCAGTTCAACTCTAGATGGTGACGTGATGATAGTAATGCCATTTCTAAAATATTCTGGGGAAATTTTCATCTCTAAAGCTCTCTGGCTACCAGAAATATAATAACTAGCCCCCAATATTATTTGAAAAACTATCGATATTCATTTTTGCGGCGTAGCATCACTGAACATAAATCAAACTGGTTCGGTTCCACGGATCGGTCGTGTGTCCCGGTAATATGCACCGTGTTAAAATGGATTCAGGTTCGGAGCCAAATGGCTCTGCCGTGTGTATCCAGCTTTAGAATGAAACTTGAATACGTAAAATTTTTCAAGAATTCAGCAGTGTTAAATCGTGAACACATTTGATTATCATGATATTTCGCCAACAAAGTTTCGAATGTTTTGCTTTATATCGCCGAAGGTTATATTTGATATAGCTAGTAGTGGCTGGGTTGGTACTAAAACTCCATTGTCGCCGTAAGGCGGGTGCTTTGAACTTCCCTGGGCCGTAAAGTTTCACTAACGAATAAAGGGAAGTGGACCATAAACCCGTAAAAGGTCCGCTAGGGATGGGCAAACTGTTCGGGCCGAATTTCGTTTCGAATAAATTATGTGTGTGAATTTATTATGAATGTCGAATTTATGTGCACGTTGTTTTACTTAAAAATGTTTGTATCTTTATTTATTTATACATATTATACGCCCATATGGGCTTTAATGTGTACATAATAATTCAGAGAGACAGTAGCCAAGAGCGAAAAAAAAACCTTTTGAATTATATAGAATTAATTCATCAAGAATCCATCCAGAAGAAAAGTACAGGGTTTTCCAATAAGAGGTGTTATTTTGAATAGCCCGCTATTTCGGTAGATGTTACTTTTGAAGCTGTTATTTTTTGATATTTGACAAGTAAAAACTACGTTATTAATAAAAATGGAACGATACATGTTTCAACAACGCATTGAAATTATTAAAATTTACTTGAGTGAATCAAATGCAAATCATCTTGAATGATGAGGCCCATTTCCACCTCGGTGGCTTCGTCGACAAGCAAAATTGTCGCATCTGGGGCTCGAAAAACCCAAAAGTAATTGTTGAAAAGCCTCTCTATCCTCAACGTGTGACTGTTTGGTGCGGTTTATGGTCCGGCGGAGTCACTGGACCTTACTTTTTCGAAAATGAGGCTGGAGCAACAGTTACGGTGAATGGATTGCGCTATCGAGATATTATTAATGATTTTTTATGGCCGGAATTGGATGGTATTGATCTGGACAACGTTTAATTTCAACAAGACGGCGCTACGTGACACACAAGCAACGAAACCATTGATCTTTTACGGGAAAAGTTTATTTGAATATCAAAATAACACCTCTTATTGGAAAGCCCTGTATTATGCCAATCATAATTGTTATTATTATAGCTAGAATATTTCAGAACGTTTGCCCATGCAAAAAGCATCGTAGCTAGAACTTTCTAGAAACGATACTAGCATTCGGCGCGCATACCTCCATGCCTGAAGATTCTCGACGCACCGGGCGAAATGACTCAGTACTGATGTTATTGTTGCTATTAAAACTAATTTTCGATTGTGCATTTGGTATGTTGAAGATGGTTATACTTAATACATCAGGGCTGTATAGGATTCCATTAATAATTTTAAAATAAAAAGTCAATTCGGAAACAAGTCTTCTGAGAGTTTTAGTAATTTAAATTTTTGTTTTGTTTTGTCCTTATTAACCCATGTAAAAAAATCTTTATTTAGATGACTACTTCTCCAACATTATTTGAAGCTATTCTATTTATTATTTTATTTCTATATTATTTTAATATTAAATTTAGTTACAGAAATCACTTATTGCCCATCTCACGCAATGATGATGTCAATTTACAGGGTGGTTGCTATCAGAGGGGACTCCATCCAGGCAACCATGACAGTGATATTTAATTTTTTTCCGATCATGTTATAAATAACTTAATTTGCCACATTATACAATAATATCATAACCGGAAATGGGTTCGTAAGTAGGAGATTTTGAACTTTAAAGCAGTTTTCATAGGCCTTATATATTATTTTTTTCTGGGCTTATAAAAAGACTTATCTAAAAAATACTCGATTATTTCAAAGGCCAAGATGTATTATACTCACAGTATTTAATTAAAGCATCTGAAACATTTATAAACGACCAAATTTTCAAACCAAAAACACATGACTTTGCATTACTACGTATGGCATCGCCTTAAAAATGCACCTAGTTTTCTAGAACACTAGAATTCACAGCCTCGGCTAGTAAATAAATAATGGCCGAATGTCGAAAACTGAATAGCGATTGCCGAAATCCTGGCACAGCAATCCCATCACTACACGTATGTGACAAAGCAAGGGAAACACGAAACGTTGATGGAACGGACATAGGTTTTGTACAATTATGTTTGTTGGGTCCGCCAACACGTAGGATTGTCCCAGAGACCTATAAGGACAGAAGGGGGAACTGCCGCAAAGGAAAGGGACTTGCTTGAGCTGTAGGTAGACCTTTTGAGGTCTGTCACTGAGTTGTGCGGTATATGGTGTACAGTGCCCTTTGAAGCCAGGGGTTTATTACTTCATAAAATGAAGTCGAGAATTGCAATGTGACCCCAGCTTAACCCTGTTGTGTTTTCTATCTAGTTAAGATTTGACAAAGATATAAACTGATTGTGGAATGAAATGAAATTCAGATTTAAAATGACATACGCAATTATCACGATTTATTTTTTGTGTTTTTAAACAATTAAAAAACCAACCCGTAAATATTTTTTACCATAATACAGGGTTTTCCAATAAGAGGTATTATTTTGATATTCAATCGTAAAAAAATAATGGTTTCGTTGCTTGTGTGGCACGTAGCGCCCACGCCGTCTCGTTGAAAGAAAACGTTGTCTAGATCAATACCATCCAATTCCGGCCATAAAAAATCATTAATCATCTCTCGATAGCGCAATCCATTCACCGTAACTGTTGCTCCAGCATCATTTTCGAAAAAGTAAGGTCCAATGACTCCGCCGGACCTTATCCCGCACCAAACTAGTCGCACGTTGAAGATAGAGAGGCTTTTCAACCATAACTTTTAGGTTTTCCGAGCGCCAGATGCTACAATTTTGCTTGTTGACGAAGCCACCGAGGTGGAAATGGGCCTCATCACTCAAGATGATTTGCATTTGATTCACTCAAGTGAATTTTAATAATTTCAATGCGTTGTTGAAGCGTGTATCGTTCCATTTTTATTAATGGCGTAGTTTCTGCTTGTCAAATGATAAAAAATGATAGCTTCAAAAGTAACATCTACCGAAATAGTGGGCTATTTAAAATAACACCTCTTATTGGAAAACCCTGTACATCGATCAATAGATGAATAATTTTTGTTTTTGTTTTGTTTAACTGTGGATTGAACTTTCGTTCCCAAGGACTGATTCTTAACTGCTCTGAACTTTTAAAATGTTTTTAAAATTTAAGTAAAAACATATATTTAAGTTTGACTGAGGATTGAACCATCCTCTCCAGCTACTTCTAACTCTTTCTTTAGTCAACATTTCGAACAGCATTATAGTATCCATCGTCAGGACAAATATGTGTTTGAAGATTGTGGTGAATTGTGCTGATATAAAGGTTAATGTCGAAAACATATCTTAAGGCGATGCATTACGTCGTGTAATATTTTAAATTGAGCCGCTATCAATAACAACCCTTACGTAGATGACGATAAGGTTTAAATTCCCGCTTAACACCATCCGCCTGTTTTGATTTATGCAAGAAAAAAACATGGCCAAAAAGTGCCTTTTATTTTATTTTGTAGATGTTTAGGCATAAATATTTAATTTTTTTCGATCATTTTATAAATTCATTAATTTGCCACATTATACAATAAAATCATAACCGAAAATGGGTTCGTAAGTAGGAGATTTTGAACTTTAAAGCAGTTTTCATAGGCCTTATACATTATTTTTTTCTGGGCTTATAAAAAGACTTATCCAAAAAATATTCGATTATTTCAAAGGCCAAGCTGTATTCTACTCGCAGTATTTAATTAAAGCATCTGAAATATTTCTAGGCGACCAAATTTTCAAACCAAAAACACGTGATTTTGCATTTCTACTTATGGCATCGCCTTAAGTGATTGAGTATTAGAATCAGCTTGAAATAGCGAAAATATACTTTATGATAATAATTCAATTCTTTTCAATTTAAGAGGCGTATATGGATATCGCCGACTGGGAACCAATCATTGGTTCACTACGTTTAGTGACTGAGCAGGGGTTCTCGGGTTGAGGTGGTTCTAATAGGGTGAGGTTTATTCAGATCTTGGGGGGCGGATACGTCTACCCATCAACTGAGTGACAGGCCGGATCGGGAGAATCCGGTTGAGGGAAACCCTTTAACCTATTCAGCCGGCCTGTCTCGACCCATCGCCTTGCACCGCAGTGGAAGGGACGGATTCATACTTCCGTCACTCCTATAAACACTGATCCCTAGATTCCCAACCACGCCTTCTCCATTTTTCCGTCCTAGAATTTCCTCTCCTTCATTTAATTCAAAAGAACTTCCACATACCAACCCCAAAGATGACATAGTTACCCACTAGAGTGAATTTATATTATATAGCAGTGACCATCATGCTAAAGTATTTATTTTTATTTAATTTAGAATCGCACAAGCGTCCTACCTTCCCATGTATTGGTCCTCACAAAGGGTGTCCGGGGGTAAAGTGCGCTAACTTCGAAGGGTGATACTACATGATAGTACGAGTAAGAAAATATAAATATTTTTTCTGAAATTCCAACGTTTTAAGGTAGTTTTTTTTAGTAAAAAAGGTGAATTCTTTGCTTTGGGAAAATAAATCTTCTATAGAAAAATATTTTTGGATGGGAAAAATAAAGTTGGAATTTCGAAAAAAAATATTTATCATTTTAAGTTCTAACATCAAATAGAATCACCTCTTGAAGTTAGAGTACTTCACCCTTAGACACCATTTATAGTTGTAAAACCCACGTTTATAGAGTAGAAATTAGTTTTCGTAAAATAGCGAAATTATATTAGGAATGATTTAAATTTGACACCGTTAAAATTCACGTGTAAAGTTATACGCCATGGCTCTGACACGTTGTTAGGAATTTGAAAATTTTCTTTAAAAAAATTCTGAAGCGATTGATTGAACTGTCAGTTTGACGTTTTCATTTAATTTGACACTTCTGCGATGTGAAGCTAACTTCAGGCGGTAACATTACATACTATGATACATGATTATATGATGATAGTTATTTTTATTTTTTTTTTATTTAAGGAAAAAGTACATGTAAGTAATAAGGTTTACAATTTACAATGACAATTTTTAATAATACTCTTCCAGAGAAGCATTCGCTTGTGGTCGGAAGAGGAGTGTACATTATGTTATTGTAGATATACATATAGAATCAAGAGAAGTAGGAAAAAAATATTGTAAGTAAAATGTACTACTAGTAGCTCTAATATATAAATAAAAATATGATGTTATTAGTTTCTGGGATAAAGACAATTATTATTTTTTTTATTAATATGTATACTTTAATTGGAGAAAAAATTGCTTTTTAAGTAGAATATTTACTTTTCATTTTTTTTGATAATTTATCTTTAAAATATTTTTTCAAAATGCTCAAAGCTTGGCTTTTGTCGTTTATGATTCTGATTTCCTCAGGAAGTTGATTGAAAAAGGTTCTTCTTTGGTATGCATAGTAATTTTGTGCAAATGAAGTGTTTAATTTTGGACATGAAAAAATGTATTTAAATCAAGTGCGGTTTTCAGTTAAGAAATTGGTACTATTCTTTTTCTTTTATGATTTGAATTAATGCATTTTTAATGTACAGATCTTTAAAAGGAAGAACTTGAAATTCTTCGAATAAGCGTATTAAATTATTTTAAATCTATTGCAGTCAGCTTGTCGTCCGACTTGTTTCTCAAGCTCGCACAATATAATAATTTGTTTATTTAATATCCGCGGTATACATATATGTACCTTACAAAATAATTACATGTCACAGAATACAAGCATATTCAAATATTAGTTATAATTTAAAGAAAAATAACAATTAACTCTGTCATTTGATCATAAAATGACGACAGAAAGTATAAAATTAATACAAACTCTAGACCAGAGGTTCCCAAACTTTTTTTCCACCTAGACCACTTGTGAAATATATTTTTTTCCGTAGACCCCCTGCCTGACGAATATTGAATTTTCCTAAAACTGTTAATGTCCCATGTGTCTCAATCATTTCTCTTTTTCGAAAGAAGATTCCCTTCCCTTGCCTGTCCAACAACCGGGTGGCGGTATAGTTCCTCTGTCTTTACATTGTGCAGACAGGGGCGCCCTTGTGAGGTATTACACCAAATGAAAATGGAGCAGAATAAGCAAAGGGAATTTCTTTCTGTAGCTGGCCCTACAGAACTGCCCCTTTGTTCTTTGTTAGCGCTTATTCCGGTCAGTTCTTCTTGTCATATGATATCCGATTCTTCAACATTCCACTTCCACAGTCAAAATGTCTTCAAATTTAGTTTTAAAGTCTATGTGAAGTACATTTAAATATTGAATGTAATTATTATATTTACCATTATTACCCTGTACGTTTTTCAAAAATAAGTTGGGAATATAGGAAAATTCGCGGCTTCCGTTTCAATGTGCAATGTTTTGCTTCAATATATCAATAATGAATAGAAAAGTTATAATTTTATTTATATACCCCAATAAACAACTTTACGACATATAAAAATAAAAATATCAAATAAGTAATTTCTCAGTCTATTATTAGTATTACGTAAACTGTGTTATTTGTGTTAGGTCTATTGTGTCATCTACGGAACTCCTAAATGTTGACTAGAGGTAAATGGGGGTCCGCTCGTATGTACACACATTTGAATCTCGTGGACCCCCAAATTTTTTTTTCGCTGACATAGACCCCCAGCAAGCCGATATCGACCCCTGGGGGTCTATATATACCACTTTGGGAACCTCTGCTCTAGAAGGAGATACAAGTACATACAAAATATTATAAACAAGTATTAATAGACTTTGGTTTAATTAATAACGATTTAAAATAAATGATAGTATAGCCTTCTAGTACCTAGCTTCTGTGTAGTTAAACAGATCCGCTACATCTGCGTACCTATTACTTACTTCATGTAATCTAGATTCAAGCGAGTGTTTGAAATGCTCAGTCTTGGAATTATTACATTTAAACAGGATTTTAGAACTAGTAGCTATTGTAAGTATTTGAAATACAATGAGGTTAATTAAATCAAGGCTGTCTAAACTACCATCTAAATTTTATAACATAAATATTAATTCGAATATACAGGGTTTTCCAATAAGAGGTGTTATTTTGATATCCAATCGTAAAAGATCAATGGTTTCGTTACTTGTGTGGCACGTAGCGCCGTTTTGTTGAAAATAAATGTTCTCCAGAACAATAAAATTCAATTCCGGCCATAAAAAATCATTAATCATCTCTCGATAGCGCAATCCATTCACCGTAACTTTTGCAACAGCCACATTTTCGAAAAAGGAAGGTCCAATGACTCCGCCGGACCATAAACCGCACCAAACAGTCACACTTTGAAGATAAAGAGGCTTTTCAACAAAACTCTTGGGTTTTCCGAGCCCCAGATGCGACAATTTTGCTTTTTGACGAAGCCATCGAGGTGGAAATGGGCCTATTCACTCAAAATGATTTGCATTTGATTCACTCAAGTGAATTTTAATAATTTCAATGCGTTGTTAAAGCGTGTATTGTTTCATTTTTATTAAAAACGTAGTTTTTACTTGTCAAATGTCAAAAATTAACAGCTTCAAAAGTAACATCTACCGAAATAGCGGGCTATTCAAAATAACACCTCTTATTGGAAAACCCTGTAATTCCTCGATCTGAGAGTTTTAATAAATTAATTTTAATACTGTATGATAATAAACTCAACTCTCGAAATGTCATTCTATCATGAGCTATGAGGTTTTAACCCTCTTCTTGGCACCGATAGAATTAAGCATCACAAAAAATATTTTTTTACATATTTGAAGTCTGTTAGGCTTCAGATTCACAAAAACAAATGAAAAATATTTTTACTGTTTTTTATATAGTTTATTTGGAGTTGTATCCTATAGGATACATTGCCAGGTTGTTACAAATCAAAATTTAAAAAAAAATACTATGGAAAATGAAAAATTATGTCTTAAAAGCTAATTAAAACTATTATTTTGTGTGATATGATAGGAAGCAATTTCCCTTATCAGTAAAACAAAGCCTTAGGCCACATTTTATGCAAAATACAGACGTTTGTCCAGAATTGCATAGTCGGCATCTTCCTTTTTCTTCATGTTCCGGAAAATGTCCTAAGTTATCAAACCGGACTTCATCATCCGGCCTGGCTTTTACCGGATTCTTTATTTTGTTTGTTGGCGTTGTGATGTTTCCGATAGGACGGCCACGTATTTTGTTTTTGTAAAGCAGACCATTTGCAATTTTTAGACGAAAATCCTTCAAACATATTGTTTTTTTGCTTCCTTCTTTTTGTAGGGCCACTTCACGCCGGTAAAGTAGCCATGCGATGTTGATAGATATATCGAGTAATTGAGAAAATATCGCCATATACCAACGATGTGTGCGAAAAGTGCATCGGTACAAAGCTATCAGCATATCGGCTAAGTCGACACCACCCATATGGGCATTGTACTGCTTTATTATTTCCGGGCACGTGACGTCAATTTTTTTATGTCCTGTTTGCTATATCTTTGTATTGTAGATAATGGGTGTGAGTCTACAAATGAACTTCCAATAATGACAGCACGATTGTCAAACCAAGTGACTGCAGCCAATTTTTTCTTCTCATCCGTCATTTGATGAAAAGCTCCTCTTCCAAGACTCTTGAGTTGTTTATCAGGTTTAAGTTTACATCCTCGCAATCGATTTCGCCGCATGGTGCCCAGACCTAAAATTCCGTACTCATGACGAAGATGATGCAGAAGTTCAAAAGAGGTAAAAAAATTGTCAAAATATATAATAGAGCATGCCGCATTGGGAATAGACTTACTGAGAGTCAGAACGACTTTTGCCTCTATTCCAAGATTTTCTTCGTAGTTTGAAAAATCACAACCACGAAATGTTGCCTCTCCACCGTATCTCAAGAAGTCATATACTATGCCCGAAACCCCCGATCGGACAAACATTTTAAAGCCCCATTTTTTAGGTTTGCTCTTTATATATTGTCGCCGGGAACCTGCTCTTGTTCCTTTGTATGGTATCATCATTTCATCGACAGAATTTTTTATCTCTTTTTCAATTTTTAAACAATTCTGCTTTACCAGTTCAAAAAGAGGCCTTATTTTAAAATAAACATCCCCATCAACATCCTCATTGTTAACAAAATGAAGATATCTTCTGATGGACTGGTATCTTTTGAGTGGCATGATACTTGCCACTTGCTCAATTCGCCTTTTTTCAGACCAATAATCAGTTTATGCTGGTAGTTTTATTAGGCCCATTAAAATTTCAATGGCCAGAAAGTCACATATCTCACTGTAGGAAGTATCAATGCATTTGCTTGATGATTGTGTGGAATACAAATCGGTGTTACAAACTATCATATTGAATGCTTCTTCTGAAAAAAACATTTTGAAGTACTCTAAGGGCGATTTTATCTTCTCTGGAGTTGTAAAATGATTGTCACATATGTCTACTTTTGACATAAAATCTTTCTCTTTCCAATCAAAGTTCATTTTTTTCTTACGATTAACATGTCGACGTGTCCGTAGTTCAGCGCTTGAGGTGTTTGTGGAAAGATCAGCAACATGAGCCATTGGTTCATTATCTTCCTCCAATGCACCATAAACAATTCCAAAGTTTGATGAGCGCACTGCAGATGAATCATCTTGTAGTTCATCATCTTCGTCACTTTCAATATCAGAATCTGCTCCCGATATTGGTATTATAGTCAGCATTTCTTCAATTTAGCGAGGCTATGGAAAAATGAAAAAATCATAATATATAGATTTCAAAGGGGTTTACTACATAATACAATAAACAATAAATACTTGACATTGTACATAAGATAATATAAACTCTTAATAACTTGGCATTGTATCTCAGGGGATACACATTCAATCAAATGTAATTCACTGCAGACTTGGCGGTGTATATCATAGGATACACACCATTTTGGAATGCAATATAAACATGATTTGTCACATATGTTACTCAGTATATATTTTTTATTATTCACTGAACCCTTATAAACACGAATTCATTCCTAAAATAACTAAATATCTAATAATGCAAGTAATAAATAAAGATAACTTACAGACAAATTAGTTGTGCGTCTTCTGTTGGCAGCCATCTTGCAGCGGTATGAGTTTGAACTGTCACTGTTCTTCTTAATTAAACAATAGATGGCTTTAGTGGCACTAATTATCAAGTTGAGAACATGTTAGAGCAGATTTAATTAAAATCTGTTTTACCCATGTACCAGTTTAAGTGGGAAAAAATTATGAAAACTATGTATACTATAGGATACATTGCCAAGAAGAGGGTTAAACATAAGTTTTAATATCAGAAAATGAGAAAAATTTATCAGTGTTAGTGACAATGCATTCTAGCTTCTAGAATCTATATTTTTAGTGAATATTCTGGCCCGAATATCTTGTTCGATAATTCTCTTATTGACCTGTGATAATAATAACATAAAAAACAATACATTTATGGTTTTTGTATTTAATTTGCAGACTTGTTTTTTTTAAATTTAATTTAAGTCAAATTTACTAATATTATTATTAATTTCTGCAAGTATTTTTTTAAAATTATTATTGTGACAGGTGTTTCGGTGTTCAAGGAACTAATAATAACATTATTAAATTTGATATACATTAAATTTAAAGAAAACAGTCATAATAATGTTTGTATGATTTTATAGCGCCGTTTTTGTGAAAAATCACCTCAAGGGCGTTGTAAAATAAATACATGGTATATAATGGCTTACAATTAAGATTTATAACTAGTGACTTCGGTAGAAATTGGGAATGCGGGGTCTTAACACAACAATGAGATTCGATCAGTCAATAAAATTAATTCTTCGATAATTAAATTATGATGTATCTGTTGTTAATAGATGTATTTAAAAATACTTTTTATGGTGTATATTTTTTATATATTCAATAATATTGTTATTGGGTTTATAAAAAAAAAAGTTTATTTTTAAACAAGTTCTGCTGTGTAATTATTATTACGCGTGACAGCTGTTTCGCCCTCTGAAGGCATTATCAAACTGTGGGTAATTGAAATTAAAATACCTATCTAGAAATAATATAAATGTATCATCTGTAAGTGGGCTACCCACAGTTTGATAATGCCTTCAGAGGGCGAAACATCTGTCACGCGTAATAATAATTACACAGCAGAACTTGTTTAAAAATAAACTGTTTTTATAAACCCAATAACAATATTATTGAATATATAAAAGAATAAAAATTAAAATGGAGTTCTACAAATTAAACTTGATAACAATAAATACTTTTTATGGTTTTATTGAAGATTGAAACGTCTTCCGCAGGAACTGAGCCAAATCCGGATTGAGTAGTGACGACATTTATTTCGTATATTAACTACTTTAATATCATCCAATTTCAAAGAAATGCGTATATATCCGCATATGTACGCGTGATTGTCACCACAGTATAAGGGCAGGATACAAGGAGACACGATCAAGAGAATCAAACACTCAATCGTTTACGAAGAGAATTGTAACAAATAATCTAATAAAAAATCACTGTGAACAAAACAATGAGAGTCAAACGCAATAAACAAGAAGAAGAATGAAAAAAATGTTCTCGTTTCACAAATGAACCCTTTTATAAAAAAAATCGAGTCGGAAAAAAGACTCGTACCAATGCTGCCACTATCACCTGTGAACATGTGCTCCATTCTTGTCCGTAGAGTTTCCTTTCACCGGTGTGAACAAGCAATACAAAGGTGTTAACCTAATGTAGTGGGTAGGAACTTCTTTCGTTCATATCATTTTACAAGATAAACCCCTTTTTACCAAGTTATCCAGATGCTACGAATACTAAAATATTCAAAGATATTTTTTCAAGGGCTACTGAATATTTTAGGTGGAAATTCATTCCGCTTGTAATAGTTCATTAATGTTACTTAGATTCGTTGCAAAAAATGCTGCTTGTATCGTATTGTACTTGTATCTGTATTGTATTTGTATTGAAATGGAAATTATACCACTTCCCGACATCCGATCGAGCTGAAACTTTGCAGGATAGACTCGTTGTCAATAACAATGCTGTTCCGTCACGCCGATTTGCTTTTGACAGGCCGTGTTCTGACGAATAGTATGGTCAGAATTTGAACTGTACAGTTTGAATTCACACACGTCAAGTATAATCACGGAGTGCCGTGAGCCGTACAATCGCATCGAAACGTTCGTCTTGTCAAAACCAATGTGTGTACTATCGCCGGTTATTTATCGGAATAATCCCTTAAACGTATTTTATCGCAACTATCGCAATGCAATTCAACATAATGAGTGCTACTGTACAACGATCACCGTTCCAGTGCTAACAGATGATTCTCGAGATGCAGATTTCGTTCGCCACCCGGTAAGCTGACTGTGAATTAACCTTACAGATTGTGTTTTCGCATTCGACTGTCATAAGCCACTATCCATGCTTTATCAGTGTGGAATAGCCCTTCAAAATACGGTTGTCCCAACCCTTGTTCGTTCCTCGAACAAATGCATTCTAACAATTTTTGGTGGCAATCACGTACATACACGTGTACATAATATATGCGCATTTCTTGGAAATCGGATAACATTACAGCAGTTAATAAATGAAATACATGTCGATCCTACCTGATCGTCATTTGATGAGGTTGGTAGTATTTGATACTCAATTAATTCAACAAAATTTTAAATAGGTGTAATAGTATTAATCTTACGCTCGTAACGGCAGCCCGCACGGTACTGTCTTCGCGCTCTCGTTACACCGCAACGTAACACTTTCATGACGGTAGAAGAGTTGTTAAATACGCTAAAAAATGAAGTTCAAAAAATACAAACCGTTAAAGACTCGAAAACCAAAACTAATATCGAAAAAATTATTATTGATCTTGACAATGAAGTGAAATCTGAAATATTAAAAATGCAACAACAAATAATTCAACTACAAGACAAACTTAGAGATATAAAATCGTACCTACGAAGCGAAACGTCGTGCTCTGTCAAGCTATCGTTAATAATAGTAAACAACTTTATAATAAATCCGACGGAAGATAAAACGTAATCGTCGTTAAAAACAACGAAAGTTTAACACGTGGTAGTGTTCTCCAGTGACTTTTTAACATTTTACCATTGTTTTTTTAATAATATAAACTATAAAATTCACTGCATCCCAAACCAAAGTGTTGTGTACAACGGATAAAGTGCGCGGATTGGCCGCTTTAATTATGAGCTCACCTTTCAGGGCTCCTATTGGTTGCGTTTGTGTTGTGAATTTGTCATACCCCTTGTTTACAATCGAAACTATCTAAATTCTGTGTATTAAATCCTTTTAAAGTGACAATTGTGCGTCGAAAGAGATTACTCTCATCTCGCAAAATACTTTTTAGTATACATTTGTGTATTTTTTCTTTTAAATAAAATTATCCAGAACCTACAAAAAAACATATCCGATAATTTCGTGAATAAAACAGAAACTTTTCGGTAAAACCGATAGTGGATTTCGTAGATACATTCATAGTGATAAACTGTTTAAAGTTATTTGTGCTCAATTAGTGCAAATATAAAAAAAATCGTGATATAAAAACTCGATACGGCGACTTTTGTTTTGATTTACATAGAGCTAGACCGATTGCCCACCTACGAATTTTCAGGCGCAAAGCTGAACAGAACTAATACTCTGTTTCAAACATTGTTTTTTTTTTTATGTGTCCTTATAAAGTAGTGTTTAATAATGAATCGTCCTAAAAAACGACACATAAGCACCATGATGTCTCCTAGTCCAGAGGATATAGGAGGAAAGTGCGTCACGATTGAGGATGCGGATGAAAACAGCTCGGTTACGTCATCCAAAGGCTCGGACGTCACCGAAGCGGAATATCCTTGCGCTTCAGGAGTAGATGTGCTCAATGAAACCCAAGCACATTTGACAGCTCTTCAACTTGTGTTAGCAGAGAAGCAATCTAAGGTCTCAAAAGACCAGCAGCTGAGGATCGCTAGAAACGTATCGGAAGTTTTCAGATCCGTATCTCAGCTGTTGTTGGAGCGAGAGACGATGCGTGCGGATTTAGCTACAGTTACAGCACAACTTAGAATGGCAGAAATAAAAATACGCCACGAGAAGAGGGAAAAAAGGCACCTTGAGCAAAAAATCATACAATTAGAGTCTGATCTCGGGCCTGTAATGCGGAGAGTGGCAGTGGCAACGGAGGCTACCCTCTCTTTTGCTGACATCGCCCGAAAACAGCCATATGATGCTCACCAACCCCCACCAATCACTCAACAAGGACATCGCGTCGGACCACCAAGACCTGCCGTTTGCATCTTTCCAACGGATGCGGACACCACAAAGGACAGTGACGGTACGAAAAAAATGATTGAAGATACAATTCGGCCATCTGAACTAGGCGTTCGGGTCACGGGAATAAAAAAAATAAGAAATAAAGGCATCCTGATCAATACGGCAACCACGGGCGAACAAAAAAAGCTATTAAATGCACCTTGCTTCGACAACTCGAGCAAACTGAAGGCCCGACTACCGTCAAAGCGTCTACCGAGACTGATATTCTTTAATGTTCCCCGGGACCTGACCGACGAAGATTTTTTAAGGATGGCTCTCACTGGTATTCCCAACGTTGAAGACATTGAAGAAACTATTGCAGGCTGTAAACTAAGTCACCTGGCTGGTGCTCGCACAGGTAACGCTTGTCACCGTATCTACGCAGTACCCGCTACCGTACGTAAATTTCTAGTCGAGCAAGAGAAAGTATTTATAAGCTGGACTATTTGCCGCGTCCGAGATTTTATTGGCCTTACTGTCTGCACCAAATGCTACATGATTGGTCACTCATACAAGTATTGCAGAGATACCAAACCCACATGTGGACATTGTGCTCAACAGAATCATACTGGTGAGTCCTGCCCAAATTCCACCATCAAACCAGTTTGCGCGACATGCACCAGATTTGGTAAGCCTGCTGATCACTCAACTGGAGATAGGGACAACTGCCCGGCTTACATCGCTGCACTCAAGAACGACCTTGCAACTATAGATTATGGAGTGTAACATACATGAGCATAAGTGCCTCACCATCGAGAATTATAATCCCGTGACGAACTGTCTACGAATAATGTATATGAACGCGAGAAGCATCCGTAATAAGTTTGATGAGATCGAAGAAAAAGTAAGAAGTTCGCGGTACATTGTACACGTGCTCGTCATTACGGAAACGTGGCTTAAGATTGGAGAGGAAAAGTTTTACTCCCTGAATGGGTACAAAAGTGTTTTTTCTTCTCGCCCCAACGAAGGAGGAGGCGGCGTAGCAATATATGTGATTGATACTATGAAGTGTGCAATTATTGAAAATTTCTCAAATGAAAATTCCTTTTTAGGTATAACGCTTAGTAGCAGTGATAGGAAACCAGTTAACATCTATGCTATCTATCGAAAACCCAACACAAATATGCAGGATTTTCTAATACATCTAGAAAAAATACTGAACGAAAGTAGACAAGATACATTAATATTCTGAGACTTTAACATTGACATATCCATATCCACACATTCTTCATTAAATTTTTGCAACATCTTACAATCTTACAATTTTTCAATACATAACAAAACATTTCCCACGAGAGTCACTGATACAAGCTGCACCTTAATAGATCACATCTTATCAAATAGGCAAAACATTCAGACTACTATATCGAATATTGATGATCCACTTAGTGACCATAATATACTTATTGTTGATTATAAGAACAACTTAAAAAAATGTTTTAATAATAGAACCAAATCCCGGATTACGAGACCTATCATCAACAGTATGTCAGTAAAATCCTATCTTCTTGATAACAATTTCACGATCAACTTAAGCAACTCAGAAGACCCTTTTAAAAGTTTTAATTATCACATTAAAAAGGCAATAAAATCAGGTACAACTACACCAAAAACAGGATTAAGAAGTCGGGTACAACTGAATACTCCGTGGTTTGATTCCAAATTAAATACATTAATCAAAGAACGAAACCAGATTCACAAGCAGTGGAAACAAGACCCTGGTAATCTTACTCTTGTAACACTTAAAAAGAGATTGAGAAATACCATTACTAATTATAGGCGAAATCTAAAACACAAATATTATGCGAACAGCTTTCAACAAAACCAAAATAACCCCACTAAAACCTGGAAAATCATAAACTCTATTCTATCAAACCGAACACATAAACCAACTAACGAAATAGAATTCCTCGTGGTAAATGACTGCGTAATTAAGGATCCGAGCCAAATAGCATCCGCATTTAATGAGTTTTTTCTCTCAATAGGAAAAAAGCTAGCAGCTACCATTCCGTCATTCCCGGATGACTGTAATACCGTTTTTGTGGAACCGAAGGCTTGCCAATCCTTGTACATGGCTAGGACAAACAAAGATGAGGTACTGAGGATCATCTCTAAAACTAAGCTGAAAGCAGCACCGGGACTCGATGGAGTAACACCATCAGTTCTTAAGACTTGTAAAGAAGAATTAGCGGGTCACCTTACAGAACTTTTTAATTGGTCACTGTCCTCGGGAAAGTTTCCAAATGAATTAAAGTTAGCGAAGATAATACCTATACACAAAGGAGACTGTAAAACATGTATCTCTAACTACCGTCCTATATCACTTCTATCGGTTTTTTCAAAAGTATTTGAGACCATAATCAAAGATAGACTCCTAAAATACATATCTGCGAATAATATCCTTACACCACAACAATATGGCTTTCGGAAAAATTCTAGTACTCAATGTGCCGCCTTTGATTTTATCTCCAACCTTCAACAGTATATAGACCAGGGTGAATATGTGGCAGCCATATTTATAGATCTCAAAAAAGCCTTTGATACGGTCGATCATGAAATACTCTTAAAGAAATTGGAATATTTGGGAATTGTTGGGAAGCCCCTAAATCTCCTCCGAAGCTACTTAGATGATAGATTTTGTCTTGTTGAAGTCAAAGGTGTCTCGAGTGGCTTAGGTAAAATCACATGTGGAGTGCCACAGGGATCAATTCTTGGGCCTCTGCTTTTCTTGCTATATGTCAATGACATAACTAAATGTGGTATCTCTGGAAACCTCCAACTTTATGCGGATGACACTGTAATCTATTATCACAGTACAAGCCTGAGTGACCTGGAGTCTCAAATGAATGTAGATGTCTCAATTCTAGCTAATTGGCTGCGTATTAATAAACTGAGCCTCAATATAAAAAAAACGCACTACCTAACTTTCGGTAATAAGGATTATGTGCCAATGAATATCACACTTGGAACTGAGAAGCTCCAAAATATAGAAGTCACGAAATATTTAGGGCTATTAATAGACTCTAAACTTTCGTGGAATTCCCATGTTGAGCATGTGAAATCTAAAATATCCCCAATAACCGGCGTATTGTACCGACTCCAAGGTCTTCTCTCTACATCTCTACTAAGGGCCACATACTATGCGATGATTCACTCCCATCTGAGTTATTTAGTTAGTATCTGGGGCACTATTACTAAAAAACAAATATCAGAAATACAAGTGATTCAAAATCGAGCAATAAGGAATATCTACCGTCTACCGTGGGATATACATATCAAAGATATATATTTAAAGACAAACATACTTCCTTTTACGGTTCTACCTAAATACAATATCACTTGTACAATATTACAAATCATACATAGATCCTCACACACTAACATCAAACCAGCATTTAATTCAGACATACACCAGCACAAAACACGGTCCCAAAATCTAATACACCTAGCATCGTCTACCCACACAACAAAATTTGGTATTAACTCATTACAATATATTGCATATAGACAATACAATGCATTACCTAATGAAATAAAGCAATCAGTAACTAACAAAAAAATATTAGTTAAAACGCTTAAAGATTATTTCCTGAAAATGTTTTTAAACCAGTGAATTTTCGCTCGCTTTCATATGTTGGTTTACTATGTTTCATGTGTATAGATGTCTCTCAGTATTTCTAAAATCTCTATTCTTAACAATGTATTTTTCCTTTTTTATTTATTTTTCTTTTCCTTTTCAATATGTTGTATTTTTTTAAAAGTGTAATATCCTTGTAAAATGTATTTTATGTGTCTGTACTTCCCGTAATGAGTTTTATCTCAACTCATTGGGAATAATGTGTTACTTACCATGTTTTTTGTAATACATTATAAATAAATAAATAAATAAAAAAAATAAAAAAACTTATCGAAAAAAACGACCAACTGGTGGGAAACTTTGAAAAAATAATGAAAAGCGCATCAACACCATCCTATGCACAGATATTATCAACAACCAAAGTCACTCCTCGAGAAGAAGAGAGATTCTCAATCATCATTTCGTCGACCAAAAATAATGCTAAAGCAGAAGAAATTGAAAAGATAATAAAAAAAGAAATAAATTTAAGCAACATAAAGATAGGAATAAATGGTTTGAGAAAAACAAAAGAAGAAAAAATAATAATATCATGCCCAAAAAAGGAATATGCAAATACCTTAACCGCCGAAATAAAAAAAACTGAATACCGATTTGGTGGTAAATGAAGTTCAAAAGAAAAGACCAAAAATAATAATAAAAGGATTAAAATCCAATCTTACTGAAGACGAAATAGTTTGCGGAATAATTACCCAGAACGAAGGAATTGAAGATGTTTACAAGGAAAGTAAAGACAACAAAATCACACTTATAACGGAGATAAAAAACACAAACATAAACGAAAAGCAGCGCCAGTTCACTAGCTACATCATGGAAACTAGTGGCAAAATGCGAAAAAGTCTCCTTGCACTCGGTAAACTAAATATACAGTTTCAACGAGTAAAAATTGAAGATTGCGATCCACTGACTCAATGTTTTCATTGCTGTATGTTCATGCATACGGCCAAAAGATGCCTACACCGAACCAGCCCTCCAATTTGCCCACACTGCATGGGCGATCACATCTTTTCAAAATGTCCGGGAAGAGAAAAAACAGTACCAGCATGTGTAAACTGCACCAGACAAAATTCTAAATATGGAGAAAAAAACACCACGGACCACGCAGCCAACAGTATTAAGTGCAACTATAGAAACAAAATGCTGAAAATTGCGAGGGATCGCATCGATTACGACTAATGATGCATATTATTAATTACAAGTGTAACGAAAACCTAAATAATATGCACAATATTTCAAAAAAATATTACGAAAAGCCCGCCCGCAAAGTGTTAACACGCAGTGATAATGTACAAGCCAACACATATAATATTATAATTGCAAATGTGAAGTGTATTCCCAGCGCCAACATTATTGTTAATTTTATTACTACCTCAAAATGAACGACTTTATAATAAACGCAATAGATAATTCATATAAAATAGACGAAAGGATTTTTGACATGGTAAATAATACAAACGATTTTATAGATATAAAACCTACAGCCAGCCTAATAATAATACACATGAACGTTAGATCTTTGGAAAAAAATTTCGAAGAATTTCTAATAACTATTAAACAATTTAATAGACTTGACTGTATAATATTATCAGAAACGCATTCATCGAGTGAAATTAATTATAATATACCGGGTTACTCGTACTATGCAACAAAATATAAAATTAACAGAAATAGCGGCGTCGCCATATTTGTATCAAATATTTACGCTGTCACAAGTGTAAATGAAATAATGGTGAGTAATGTCAATTTATTAAACTTGGAGATAAATTTTATGAATTATTCATTTAATATCATTGCTATTTATCGGACACACTCTTCTGCTATAACCACATACATAGAAGAATTAAAAAAAAATATTACAACATCATAGAAACAAAAAAACAATACTCATCGGAGATATTAACTTAAATATCGCTAATGACTACTCCTCTAACGATAAAGATAACTATTTAAATATGTTGGCAGAATTAAATTACATTTCATGTATAAATTCATACACCAGAAACATTATCGGACAACGACCATCTTGTATCGATCACATATTCACAAACACCAAAGATATACAAAATATATCATCTGCGGTAATTAAAACATCTGTAACGGATCATTTTGCATGTATATTTAAATATGACTACAAACATCAAAACCTCTCATTACCAACCACAACGGCCGTTAATAATACTGATAAATACAACTATAGTATTAATATAAATTCTCTCACTAAAATATTAAGTAACGAAAAAGAATGGCAAGAAATATATCAATGTAACGATGTAGAAGAATGCTGCAAAATATTTGATAAAAAACTGAGTTTTCACATAAATGCTTGTAGAAATATTAAATCTAACAAAACATCTTCAAAACTAAAGCCAATCAAACCATGGATAACTCACGGATTAATCATCTCAATTAGACACAAAGAAACACTCTACAAACAATATACAAAACAACCGGAAAATATAACATTACAAAAACATTTCAAAGCTTATAAAAAAAAACTTACATATCTAATAAAAAACACAAAGGATGACTACTACAAACAAAAACTTGAATTATCTGGAAATGACAGTAAAAGGATTTGGTCCATCATAAATGAAATTGTCGATAAAAAACATTTAAAAAATAAAACAATCAACAATGTAAATCATAATGATTCAAAAATCTGCTGTAAAGATAAACCTCTAGATGCCGCAAATGTATTTAACAATTTTTTTGCTAATGTAGGAAAAAACCTCGCTAAAAAAATCCAACAAGGCCTTACCCCAAATGACCCAAATACTACAGTAAATAATGAGCATAAATTTGAATTATTTCAACCAACAACACCAGAAGAAATTGAACAAATTATTACAGGTATGAAAGGAGGATCTGCCCCTGGTTTTGATGGGGTCACAATACAAACACTGAAATGTATAAAATCACAAGTATCAAAACCATTAACTCATATAATCAATACAAGTTTTAAAAGCGGAGTTTTTCCATCCATGTACAAACAATCTGTAATTATACCAATATTTAAAACCGGCAATCCGGAAGAACCAACCAATTACCGCCCTATTTCTTTACTTTCAAACATTGCAAAAATATTTGAAAAAATTGCCAAAAAAAGAATAACTCAGTTCATAAAGATTAATAATATAATTCACGAAAATCAGTTTGGATTCATGGAAAACAAAAGCCCAAAAGACGCCATTGCTAAATTATCTAGTACCATACAAGACGCTTTAGACAAATCATTAAAATGTGTTGGTATTTTTGTTGATCTCCAAAAAGCCTTCGACAGCATATCTCATGTCAAACTAATACAAAAATTAAAGATCGTAGGTTTTAATGACACAGCATTAAGTTGGCTAAAAAGTTATCTTCACCAAAGAACACAAGTTGTAAAAATTAATCACGCATCTAGTCTACCACTCACAAGTGATTTTGGGATACCACAAGGTACTGTTTTGGGTCCTTTACTTTTTATCATGTACGTAAACGATATTTTCAAACAAAACCTCAGTGGAACAGTTATATCTTACGCAGATGATACAATTATCATAATTAAGGGTAATGACTGGAAAATTGTAAATGAAAATGCAAATAATGACATCCAAATCCTAAAAAACTGGTTCGATACAAATCTACTTACAATTAACGCAAAAAAAACAGTTTATATACCATTCACAATAAATAAATTCAAAACTAACCCCAACATTCATATAATAATACATAACAAAAAATGTAACAAAGATGTTTGTAATGAATCATGTACCATACTAAACCAAACAACTGAAATAAAATACCTCGGTGTAATTGTAGACCAACATATGAAATGGAACAGACACATATGTGAACTTGTTAAACGCATTAGAAAATGTATCTATATATTCATTAGATTAAGAAATGTTCTCAAGATAAACAACCTGAAAAAAGTCTATTACGCACTAGTCCAATCATTACTTCAGTATGGAATCATTGGGTGGGGAGGTGCATATGAAAAATTTTTAAGCTCTGTTAAAGTGGTACAAAAACTAATTATCAAAGTAATTTTGAAAAAAAAACCAACTTTCTCTTCAGCATCATTGTTCAAAATTTTCGAAGTACCAAAAATTGAAGACCTCTATAAAAAAGATGCAATATTACAAATATATAAAGAAACTGTAGTAAAAAAACTTAAATTTAACTCATCCTTAAGGCATAATTTTAACATCCAAATTCCTCTATTTTCAACACAACAAATGCACAATAACTACATTTACAAAGGCATAAGATATTTTAATAGTCTTCCCGAAGAAGTGAAAATAATACCAGATTTTATTTTATTCAAAAAGAAGGTCAAATTTATCTTTAAAAAAAATTAATATCACCTATCAAATGTTATAACTTCAATTCATGTTACAACCAAAATTAACGTCACAATCCTCTTTTAAGTTTATATTTATTGTACTGTAATAATGTTAATTACTGATATAAACATGAAATAATTGTCAAATAACTCCTACGCCAAGCTCAAGAGCTAGCACTCTTCATTGGAGTAGAAATTCAACAACATATGTTTTACACTATTACTTATTATTACCCAATTTTATGTACAATGTAACAATGTTATAAGTTAAACAATTAAAAAAAAAAAAATAAAAAAAAAATAAAAACTTTGATTTTTACGGGTTGATTTTTTTATGCTCCAAACTCGAGGAATTCTGCCATGAATGAGTCAGTCAACAGATCAACTCAACTGCTCGATTCCCCCTGATGCTCCCGAAATGGTAAAACTGCCCCATGACCTTTTTATTTATTTATTTTGTAAGAATCAAACAGCTTTTACATATTATTTTATAAGCAATAATTATTAGCCTGAAACACTCATCCACATTGAAAAATCTCCTGATAAAAGATACATGACGCCAACGGGACAACGGGTCATGTATCTTTTAACAGGAGATTTTTCAATGTGGATGAGTGTTTCAGTCTAATAATTATTGCTTTTAAAATAATTGTTACCCTTTGTGCTATGCATAAAAAAATCTTGTCTTATTTATTTTTTTTATTTTATTTTTTATTTAGGAGAAAAAACAGATACAGATATCAATTGACAAGAATATACAAAACATCAACTAGAGAATTCACCTGCATCCTAACTATTTCTCACGAATTTACTTAAACAGCAGTTAAAAACATTTACAAATATTTTGACTTATAAATAGGGGAAAAATATATACATAAAAATATTATTTTACAAATAGAGATATGAAAGAAATGCGCAATATCCTTATAAGAATTTACAAATTATTTTTGAAAAAATTTAGAGGGTAAAACGGAAAAAAAATATAAATAGATAAACAATGTTAAACAGAAATTTAAAAAAAAAATATATATTTAAACGCAGTATGTCTAAGTTGTTTCCTTTGAACTTTGTAGGAAAACAGTCTTCATTTTTCTACTAAAAGTAGTGCGTGTATCAAAAAATAAGTCAGAGTCCTTGAGGTTTTGATTCTGATTGTGATCCGCACATTCTTCTGATTGGATCCCTGACACCAGCATTTGTACGCGTCCTGTTAATGTGGAATAAGTCGTTAAGCCTCGTTACTCTGGGTGGTACTTTGATATTTTTTAATTTTTTGTTAAAGTTCATTGGAAATGATGTTTTAATATCTTAAAATTAATTTGGTGTTAAAGGAAGGGGAGAGGAAGAGGAAAATAGGAAGAGGATAGGAGATGCTCCCGATACATTCCACACTCTCATATTAATAATCGATCGTACGCATTATTTCATATCGATATTTCTTTATTATTATTACCGTTATTACCAAAAATGTCAATGCTGTAAAATTTTACGTTATATTGTGCACATATACGAGGAATTGGGGAATTTTTTCTAATGTTTGTTCTACACGAGGGTAGATAAAATAAATCATACTTACATATACCTCAAATATGTAATCTTCTCCGTATTATATTGGTGTATAACAGTTTTATGAAGAGCAATAAGAAATAAATAAAGAAATTAACGAATATTAAGTACCCCTATTAATTAATAATTAAAATACATTGCACCCACACTTAACCCCTCCAGCATTTGAGGGTCATATATGACCGGGCGTCCATATTTTATAAAAGTATTTTTATATTTTATTATACAGAATTTTTTGACGTTAGAAAGAAAAATAAATATTCTTTTCAGTTTGCCTCAAATATTTATACTGGAATCAATCAATAAATCCTAAAAATAGCCAAAACTCATATTTTGCGCCGCTATCGTAACAATCGGTTTGACTTTAAAAATTATTTCTTATTTTTTATTATATGGACGATATAAAAGTGAAATTACAGTTTTCTTACAAATTCCACAAAAAAAACGAATATGTTTTCGAAATATCGTGTTCTCTCAATATTTCTATGATTGGAGTAAAAAATTGATTAGAAATATGGTTAGCGTTTTTGAAAACTTTTTTCACGTTTGATGTTAAAATTTTATTATTTAGAAATAGTAATGTTTATTTTAAATACATACACCGGAAAGATAATTTTATCTAGTTTCTAAAACAGTATTTTTTTACAGAAAATTAAATAAATAAGATTTGTGTAGCGCATTTGAATAACACAGAAAACATTCCAAATTGTTTAAACAAACTATTATAGGCAATATCCATACAAATTAAAAATATCTCCCGAGTCAAAATAAATGCCGCCGACGGGAATTGAACCCATACCTTTTGATGTCCGGTCAGGTGTTATGGACCAATGAACTACGTAGGCTTAGTCCTAACTTGCCAAATAAGTCAATATGTTCTGATATGTTATCCTTTGTGCTATGCATTAAAAAACCTTGTCTTATAAACACTATGTTATCATTAAAAAATAACTGAACAAATGTGATGAATGCACTGAAGGGTTAAAAAATGGTTAAATTCAATTTCAAAATTTTACTTGACCTTATCTTGCGAATTATACAAAGTTTAACAGCACTAAAAAATCATCTGTGTCTAGTTTTTCCAAACGTTAAACAAACGTTGTAATTGAAAAACTCGTTAAAAATTTGCACTTAGTGAGTTTAGCTAACACGAAACGATTATGTTTTTAAATCCTATTTTCGTACGTTTTACGAAATGTTCTTTCGCCAAAAGGCTACATTTATTTACGATCCATTCTTCTTTTAACTCAATGAAAGTCTCACTGTCTGGGGCGGTGTGCCAAAACGGCATAAGCCAGGCCAGGACACGATCAAATCGGCCTTTTAATTTCTATGAGTTAAACCTATATTTTTTTGAACTAGCCATCACACTGTTTCCAAGCATTGTGTTTGTTTGTGTCATATGTCATGTGTCCTATTTCATTAACATTCATATATCATCTCATACATAATTTTTGGTTATTCTAATTCTTGGCACGGCCCGATATTTATCGTGATTTATTTATGGGATATTATTTATTTCACGCCTATTAAGGCTTTTCCATACATATATATATAAAAAATATTTACGAAATTAAACATGAAAATAGTGCTTGAAACGACTATTTAAAACAATTGCAGAAAAATAAATATAAAGTCAAAATATCACTGAACTTGATCTACACAGCATGTAGGCACAAAACATAAAAAATCCAAAATATTTTTTTCTGTTTCAGTTGACAAAATTATTATATGTTAGTCAAATCAAATTAAATACCTTTATTAAAATATTCCACTACTTGATGACACTTCAATAGGGTATGCTTATTTGAAATTCATGTACTAAATATATCAACAACATCTTTGTTTCCTAGCTGTTGAATCCGTCGCATAGGAGTGTGATATTGGGACGTTGATATAGAATTGCTACAATAATATGGTAGGAACTGTCTTGTAACCGACCTGCTTGGAGTATGAAAAGATATTACATATAATAAATCAGGGGTATCAAACATTGAATTAATGATTTTATACAAACAGGTTAAATCGGAAATAATTCAACGATCAGATAATTTTATTAAATATAATGAACAAAGTACGTTATCGTAATTTAGGTTCTCTCTAGGAATGCCCATTTTGAAATTTACATATCTCGGCCTACATATTATTTGGCCTACTTATTTGATGCAATTGATCGTGCCATGTCTTCTTCGGGCGTCTTGGATCTATGTATCTATCTATCTCTTCCGCGTCATATTTTTGACTAACAATCATAAACCACCTGTCTTAATCTTATTCATTACACTCACATCACCCTGCATTCTTTCCGCGTTTTCACACTTTTAACACTTTCATACATAGTTCTACCGCACGTACTCCTCAGGGATCTCATTTCTACAGCATTCAGTCTACTTTCATCCTTCCTCTGCCAGTTCCATGCCTCACTACTATACATCTGAGGCGGTATCACAACGCAATTACGGACCACTAGCTTTGCTTCCTAATTTTATTTTTAGTGGCTGTAATCCCCGGCGTTGCCTGAGCTTTACAGAGAGTTTTAGAAATCTAATATAGACAATGACTTTTCTCTTGGTTTTAAGGTCAAGTGTGCAAAATTTCATCAAAACTGATTTGTGGCGGGCTTGCGGTTGCCGTAGATTTCACTTGTATACAAATCTACAGTTTTATTCCGAGACTGATGGATTTTTTCACACTTGACCTTTAAAACAAGAGGAAGATCACTGTCTATATTAGATTTTTAAAAACACCATGCAAAGCTTGGGCTGCGCCGGAGACTTCAACTCGTATATCTTATATCTATTGTTTATTGTTTATTGTGGTACTTTAAGTAGGTACATAGTTATATAATATATATGTCCTAATACAATCCTTATATACATATAATTATATTAACACATTTAAAATGAATCAATCACATATTTTCGTAATTTAATTTTAAATGTTTTTATGTTTTCTTCTGATTTTATTTCTTCTGGTAGCTCTCCAAATATCTTCAACGCTCCGTACATCAATGACTTTTGACTCTGTTTTTTTTTCCTGAAGGGGAGTCTCAATTCATTTCTTTTCCTCGTCTCATGTGTGTGTTTGTTCTGTAGTTTATCAATTTTTATAAATATTATATTTATAATTTCTATAATACATGTTCGGTAGAATTCAACCGATATATACACTGGAATATGCATCGCCTATTTGGAATTCACAATATAAACTTTACATAGATAGTATAGAACGTATCCAAAACAAATTTATAAAATATATTACCTACAAATTCAACAATAACTTTGAGTGTACATTTGAAACTTTGCAGCAAAGACGAGCAGTAGCTGACTCAATATTTATACACAAAATTTTAAACAATGACATTGACTGTACTGAACTTCTGTCCCTTATTAACTTTAACATACCTTTTAGACGTACACGACATAAGTGCTATTCCACACGCTAAAATATAAAACAAATGCAGCATCTAATTCGACAATTAACCGAGTTCTTCATACTCTAAATAATATTTGTCTTAACTCAAACATTGACATTTTTTCGGATTCACTGCCCAAATTCAAACGTGGCATCATGTCAATAATTCAAACTATTCAATGCTCATACATATAGACACCAACACACACAAATACTTATACACCTATAAACTACACAAGTCACCCGGTAATTAAGGAATAAACATACCACTTAGCAGACATTACCAGGAAACATATCATAGTTACCCAACATGAAATATCTTGTTCCTGTATTTTGTTTCATCTTTGTAAATCATGTACTGTTTGTTTCTATAGTATAAAATAAGCTTGAATGAATTATGATCTGATAAAAATAAGAGGCCGGTTTGATTCAGTGTCTTGGCCTGGCTTGAGGTAGTTTCGGCTGTTCCCAGAATCCCTCTCTGAGAGCTTTACGATCTAAGGAGAATATTAAAACCTAGCCACCCTGTTTATTCTGTGCTGCTGTTTTTGCGAAGCTTTGTTTATTTGTGTGTGTTTGATGTTATCTCTGTTTGTTTCATTAAGCATTGTATGTGTAAGTTTTTTTATGTACTATATTTTCTCAGTGCAACCAGAATATTACTAAAAATACGAATTTCTGTGTCTGTCTGTGATTGTAACTTTGGTTCAACCATTAATCAACTTCTATAGATTGATAACTCGACCCTCTTTCCATAGAATTGGTTTGGTCTAGATTTTAAACTTAGATCATAAACAAACCACTCACTGATTGTACTATGCACCAATGAAAAACTCTGAAAATTAATTACATAGACTTTCAGAGTATTTCATTGGTGGATATAGTTAGGCAATCATATGACGTCACAATATTTCGGTTCCAATTTTCAATCGGAGTTATACTCTCCTGGGTTCAATGAACACGCATTTGTTTAGAATTTAAGTGTCATTTTCAAAATTGGAATATAGAAAAGCGATAAAGTATCTACCTTTAATCAAATATTTTAAAAGAACATTATTTTAATTGTCCATTTTAAAATTGTGTGAAATGATGTGTCAAGAATTCAGACAGGCGATAAAGTTCCTACATATAAATCAGTTACATTAGGACGGCTGCAAAAATCAACATTTTGACAGCTTATATTTTTGGTAGTATTCTGTATTTTCCAAAAATTTCAAATATCACGTGAATGCACCAGGAGGATATAACTCTGATCGAAAATTGGAACCGAAATATTGTGACGTCATATGTTTGCCTAGCTACAGGGTTTTCCAATAAGAGGTGTTATTTTCATATTCAATCATAAAAGTTCAATAGTTTCGTTGCTTGTGTAGCACGTAGCACCGTTTTGTTGAAAGTAAACGTTGTTCAAATTAATGCCATCCAATTCCGGCCATAAAAAATCATCAATCATCTCTCAATAGCGCAATACATTCACCGTAACTGTTGCTCCAGCCTCATTTTCCAAAAAGTAAGGTCCAATGACTCCGCCGGACCATAAGCCGAGCCAAACAGTCACACGTTGAGGATAGAGAGGCTTTTCAACAATAATTCTTGGGTTTTTCGAGCCTCAGATGCGACAATTTTGCTTGTTGACGAAGCCACCGAGGTGGAAATGGGCCTCATCATTCAAGATGATTTGCATTTGATTCACTCTAGTGAATTTTAATAATTTCAATGCGCTGTTGAAGCGTGTATTGTTCCATTTTTATCAATGGCGTAGTTTCTACTTGTCAAATGTCAAAAAATAACAGCTTTGAAAGTAACATCTACCGAAATATTGGGCTATTCAAAATAACACCTCTTATTGGAAAATCCTGTATATCCACCAATGAAAAACTTTGAAAATCTATGGAATAAACTTTCAAAGTTTTTCATTGGTGTATAGTATAATAAGTAGGCTCCGAATGAGTTTTTTAGTGTCTATATATTGGCATATCTATGGTTTTTTAAGAAAATTTGTTTCATACAAAAAGCCCGAAGTTATCAATCTAGTGAGTGGTTTATTCATGGAATGCACGTAATCTGTTATAGAAAGATTGGTTTTTGGGGTATTATGCCGTGTTGAGCTACCTCCTTCTTTATCCAACGTTTCGGACAGCATTGCAGTGTCCATCATCAGGGCAGATGTCAAATTACACAGCTTTTAGCATACTTTTTAGCATTTAAACTGCTAATGTAATGCAAATTTGTTAATAGAATATAATTCTGTAAATGTACATAAAAATTAAAGAAATAAATACAGCACGCAAAAGTATCCCCTCAAAAAGATTGATTTTTTTTCAGTTTTTTTTGAAAATCTTTGTGTAACAGGTATGATTTAAGATTTTCACGGCCGTGAAAATCTTAAATCATACCTGTTACACAAAGATTTTCAAAAAAAACTGAAAAAAAATCAATCTTTTTGAGGGGATACTTTTGCGTGCTGTATTTATTTCTTTAATTTTTATGTACATTTACAGAATTATATTCTATTAACAAATTTGCATTACATTAGCAGTTTAAATGTAGTGTTACCAGCGTCGACTGTATTCTCACTAGAATTAATAGATTCACTCAAGAACTACTGGCTTAAGTAAGTGTCAATACATTTCAATTTAAACCGGGCTGGAAGGAAATGAACCCACACGCTTTGTGTAAGTGATATACATTCTGCACTTTTATAAAAATTACTGCTGTGATGCTTTTGTGCAAGATATCACTAGATAAGTTTTTTCTCGTTATATTATATACAATGTTTTCTAATGAATTGTTTTCATGTCAGTATATATAGATACTTATGGGACGGGTTGTTTCACGAAATTTGAACAATTCATCAAATTTAAAAGAGGATTTGCAAGTTCTACGAAGGTTCTATTCAAGTTCTATTATTATATCATTACTGGCCAGTTACTTCACAAAACTGAAATCAAAATACATCTTGAATAAAAGCTTCACAGGACTTGAAAATAAACTTTGAAATTTGACGAATTGTTCAAATTGTGAGTTTGAAATTTTAGGAATAATTGTAGGTTTTTTTTAAATATAAACATCAGCACAATCATTTCTCAAATGAATTGCAATCACTTTGATGGATTATCTTTGATTCTTGATTTTTTCTTCTTTTTTTAAAGTTAATAAAATAATGTATTTTATAGAAAAACCAACTTTAGAATCGAAACGATGCTTGAAATAACTTTAGCCGTGTTTGGTAGCCAGATCTGAATAGCCAGAATTTGTTTACATTAGGTCCACACAGGAGACCCTGAGGAAATAATTTTTCTCAGAACCTATTTCATTTTTGGGGATGCTGGGTGGAGGGTCTTTTAAGGAAAGGAAGTAGAGAAAGTTCTGAGATGGAAAAAAGTCTAAGGGTTGGGTAGGAATCTAGGGATCAGTGGGCTTCATTCTACGAATCACAAAACCATTCAATAAACCTTTTACACTTGAACTACTTTATATGGCATACGTAAGATCTCATCTCGAATTTGCATCTGTCATTTGGAATCCACAATACCAAACTTATATTAACCGAATTGAAAATATTCAAAACAAAATTCCTGAAACACCTGTCGTATCGTTTTGAAAATCATCAATGTAATCCTATTACTCTTTACAAACGAAGAAAAAATTTTGACGTACTGTTTCTGTACAAAATTGTGAACTGCCTTATTGACTCCCCAGCCCATTTTTATTTTTTATATAACTCCACACAGGAGGCCCTGAAGAAAATAATTTCCTTCAGGGCCTATGTCATCTTTGGGGATGCTGTGTGGAGGGTCTTTTTGTGGAGAGGAAGGAGTGAACATGGGTCTTGAAGAGTCCCATGTGCCAGGAGGGAGGAAACACAGAGGCCGGCAGTTCGTTCCACAGCCGAGCTGTTGAACTTAAGAACGAATCGTAGAAGCGACCCATTCTCATGTGACAAATGTCAACAGTGTACAAATGTTGGGCGCGCGTTTGGCGTGTATCCCGACTACGCACCCGTGCCGAAAGGATCAATGACGCTAGTTCCTCAGAGCATCTTCCATTGTAATACCGATAGAACAAGGACAGCATACCTACCTGACGCCTGTGCTCTAAAGATTGCAGTCCGTTTGTTAAGATTGGGGAGTCTATCAAACGGACCGCCCGTTTTTATTCCGGGAGAGTCCGGCTGGAGAGGGCATCCAATGCGCCCCAAACGCTGCTGCTGGGTCCCCTCCGGTCACGAACCGGCACAACAGCAGTTTTTTCACTCGCTGATGGGGCAGCCCACCCTTAGTCGTGAGCCTGAGGGTCGGGCCCCTGTACTATCGAGCGGCCCGGACAGCGGTAACCGGTTGTAAAGGGTCTCCCTCAACCAGCATCTCCCAACCGGCCCGCCACGCAGAAGGTGGGCCGTCGCACCCGCCACCAAGACCTGGGCAAACCTTAACCCATGAACCCGGGCACCCCTGCTAAGTCACCAAACGTAGCGAACCACTTGGGGTGACCTGTGGCAGAGGTGTTGGTCATCCAATAAATGGTTCCCAGGGCGGCGGTACCCATTCCCGCCTACCGAATTGAGCCCTGTTAGAAAGGATGGCATTTCATTGTCCTGAACGCAATACCAGATCAAATACCTTATTTTATATACAACATTTCAAATCGAAATACGCACAAAACTCCTTGCTCGGGCGTATCTGCAAATCTTATAATGCCTTAAGCGATATTGACATTTTCCACTGTACCCTTAAATCGTTTAGAATCAAATTAACCTTACTAAGTACCTAACTTTAAAATATTACTTCTGTATTGTTTAGTATTCTCTTTTTAATCATTTTTCACACACACTATGTACTTCATTACTTTTAATTAATTTCTAGCATTTATAAATATTATAAATGGAACTTAACTGATTTAAATCATGTTCTATATTTTTTTTTATTGGTGCCCTTTTTTACTCATTTAAAGTACGCTCTAGCGTGTTTAAATCGCACTTTATGGAACGCGCGTTTTTTAAAGTTACCATGGCAACATCAACAAATCAACAAAATGTGAAGTCTAAATGTCAACTTTTAACTATAAATCTGACAGGAATATTTTAAACGTCAAATAAAACATTAAAAATGTTTTTCATTTCCATGACAACAAGATATTGTGATGTCACATCACGAATTCATGAATAGTTCTTATTTACAAATTTTTAATAATAATATCAATATTTATGTTTTCAAAGTGTACCAATAAAAAAAAATAGCGTAAAGTATTCGTGGATAACTGGTCTTTAAAACACTTGCTTTATTTCGAGCACTCGGCTAAGCGGTCGTGCTCGAAAAATCGCGCGTGTTTTAAAGACCTGTTTATCAACTTATACTTTAATATACTATTATGTTCAATTATTTTTTTTGTAAAACTGTATGTTTCCTAAATAAACAGAAATAAAAAAAATCAGTGTGTCTAAGAGTGACTGATGTTTGATCTATCTCTCCCGCTGCCGCGCAAGGCAATGGGTCGAGAAATACCAGTTGGAGAGGTCAAAAGTTCACGCCTAACCAACCTCTTCCGAACTGCCACGCCACGCAGCTGGTGGGGCACATTCTCAAATACACCTCAACCAATGAACCTGGTTGAGGTGTTGATCCAATATATGATTCCCGAGGCGGCCGTACCCAAACCCGCATCCCAAATTGAAATCTACACGGAGAAAAATTATCCTGTTAAAAAAGTGATAGCATGCCTACTTCCTGATAAAATATTCAGAATAAATCGAGAACATGAGTTCTTTTCCTTATAAAAATCATGACGGAATGCGATAATATCAGTATGTCAATATAAATATCAGTATTTGTTCCGCCGTCCTCATAAAACATTCGCTTTTGACTGATACTTTTAGTTAGGAACTCTTTCGATTCATTCTTTATAGGCCTGCAGTCCCATTTTTAACATAGTAACGAATAATTTGACCAGATTTTTAATAAATTAACAGTATTTCATATCGGTAAGTTTTTCCGGGTACCGGCCATTGTAGAATAACAAATTCCATCCATAAATAATAGCATTCATGAATGGAGTTCTCAAAAGTCCATACGTTTGCAATATTCAAATCCACCTATTTTGAGTTTCGCATTGCGAGCCAAAATTTTCGATTTAGATAGATCTCACGATTAGATTCAAGTTTATTTGATGGCAAAGTTAGCTTTCAAAATGCTGCTAGTATCTTGATTAATCGTACGTACATATATTTCCATCGAGACTTTCGGCCTATTAACTTAATCGAGATTTTCTTAGTTTGGGAAAACACAAGAGTATTCTATCCAAGTCAAGACTTTCGTCTAGTATTTGGTTCACTCCATCAAACAGTTCTCTCTAGAGACGTTCCAGAATATTTTCAGTTATGGTTTGTATATTTCTTTTTTATTAAATACTAGCTGACGTTTACTAGGCGTTGCTGGGGGACTTATTAATGGTTTGGGCTAGAATTTGATATTGTGAATTATATATTGTAAGAAATTGAAAAGTTTTATTTTTATTAAAAAGCATTTGTTTCACTTTATCGTGCCATGTCTTTCTCTGGTGTCCCCGACTCCTTCTATCATTCTTTTCCACTCCATACACCTCCATCTTCGTTCGTCACGTACACTTCTTCAACCATTCTCTTCACTTGGTGTGTTGAAATCCACATTGTTACTGTAGGGTAAATTATAGGGAGTTTACATCTCCCGAAAATAATGACAACATTACTTTTACCCACATTCTTGTGAGACTGATATCATTGCAAACCTGCGCGCGATACCTTGCGCGGTAAATAATTCATTCTGTCTACGGCGGTCTAGCCGTCGGTTTAGTCCTAAATCTCCTCATCAACCCATTTAAATTGGCGATAGTCACAATCCTCCAAATTACTGTAAAAACTACATTATATCATTTTTTTGAATCTTTAAAAATCATAAAACTATTGTACATATCCCTTGTTAGAAGCCTGATAGAGCATAACTCCATAGTTTGGTCGCCCTACTACAATGTACATATTCATAATGTTGAAAGAATTCAAAGAAAATTTCTAAGCTTCGTAGATTTTAAACTTAACATCCCTTTAGAACAGATAAATAACCTGTCATTATTGAATCTTTTAAATATTCCAAGATTAGAAAACAGAAGAAAAATAAACGACCTAACCTTTTGTAAGTTTTTAGATTCTCACGGCCAAAAGCATTTTTGTTGTTTGTTTTTGGGGTGTTATGCCGTGTTGTGCTCACATCTTCGGATCTACCGGATCTGCCCTGATGATGGACACTGCAACGCTGTCCGAAACGTCGGCTAAAGAAGGAGTTAGCGCAACACGGCATAACACCCCAAAAACAAACAACAAAAAAGACCTAACCTTTTTATTAAAATTATTGAACTCAAAATTAACACATCAATTAACACGAACAACTAGGCCAATATCAACATTTTACATACATACATCTCATTCCAAATATAGTTTTCATTCTCCAATACAACGTTTACACAGTCTTGGTAACAAATACTTAAACAATATAAAGGTATTTGACAATAATTTAAACTTGGCAAACTTACTTTAAACAGAGTATGTGCGAACTATTTCTACCTACTCTGTAAACTATTGTTATCAACTAATTTTATACCTTCTTATTAACATTATGGTTGATTTGGAGGATTTTTGCAGATTTTTTGTCTCACTTATTTGTACTCTATCATACCTATATTTTTTAAACTTTTAAATTTTAGGTAACCTATATAAATTGTTAACATTGATTTTTTATGTAATCTGTATAACTAAAAAAATAATAAATATGTACATTATTATATGTAAAATACTTAATTCAACTCCATATTTCATTACAGTGCGGTAGTAGTGTTTTAAGTCTTTCTCGAGCGTCTCAGAATGCTTCTACCATTAGAGCCACTCTCTAAAACACTTCTGGCACTAAACAGATCAATTTTTGAAATTTTCATAGTAATCGGATGAATGGTGTCGGTGTCGCCACTGTCTTAACACCTTTTGGTTCTAGCTCATTTAGCACGTGCTCTGTCTCTCTTAAACTTGTCTGTTTTATTATATTAATTAATTTGATAGAAAATAATGAAGAACACATGAAATGTGATGTCAGGTCAATCGGCCCTTACCTAACTCACTTCCCGTCATCCGATCAACCTGAAACTCGACAGATAAACTCGTTGTCAATACATTCTATCTACTGTTGGAAATTGGATGATATAACAGCAGTTAATATAAGAAACAAATGTCCAATTGAGATTTGACTCGGATGTTAGCGTTTTTGACTCCAGTCCCAGTGGAGGAAGGTACAATCCTCCGTCAAACATTACTACAAATAGATATATATAGATTTATAGAACCCATACAAAAGAATGATATTTTGCTAAACTTAATTGTTATTATTGCTAAGGTATGTTATTATAGCCTTCTTGTAACTATATTCCGTGCAGTTGAACACATCTACAATTGCAAGAAAACATTGCCAACTGCATGCAATCTAGGTACAAGCGAGTATCTAAATGACTCAGTCCTGATATTTTTATTGCAATTAAAAAGAGTTTTGGATCGATTAGTTCTTATAGGTATATGGAAGATAATTAGACTTAATAAATCAGGACTGTCTATAATACCATAAAAAAATTTATAAATAAAAATCAAGTCGGAAACAAGTCTTCTATCTGAGAGTTTTATTAAGTTTAGTTCTTTCATCAAGTGATTGTAATTTATTGTTTCCATTGGTAGACCGAGTTTATAGTAAATGAATCTAAGGAATTTATGCTGAATTTTTTCAATGGAGTCAAATTGGATTTTGAAGTGAGGGGACCAAATAGAAGAATTATAATCGACTTGACTAAGAACTAAAGAAGAATTTTAATGTTGAAATATTACTAAAGTCTCTGCCATTTCGAAGCATTTTTAAACCTTTGTTGGTAACTGAATTTATGTGTGAAAGGAAGTTAAATTTTGAATAAAAAATCACGCCAATATAAACGCTATTCAATGTGCGAGTTTTCATTTAATCGTTCTTTGCTTGTTATAATTTCAAAAGTAATTAATATGTCAATGAAATATTTTATAATGGCCTCCACCGCACAGTGCGATGAAACCGTAAAATGGTCATTTATTTTACGAATTGCGACCACGTTTTGATGCATTGCCCTACTGTGCACATTTTCCGCTGCATTGTTCTGCACACATGCTCACAGAGTGCAAATTGCATACGAAATGCATCCGAGAACAGTGAAATGCTTCAAAAAACGATTTGTTACGAGAAATGAATTGTTCAAGTTTGTACTGCTGTGAGTTTTTTGTAATTTTTTAGCCTTTGTCTGGAATAAATTGTTTTTGCAGCTGAAATGCAAGGTGCTGTCTAGATAAATTTTATTCAGGCATCCTAGTGATGATTGTGATTTTATATGACCAAATATAAAAATCATATTTAATTTTGTTTGGATTATTTATTTACATGAATTACAAGAACAGAATATACTTTGAACTTTCGATAATTCTACACCCAGTTTTTAAAGCGTGAAATAACGTTAAACTGATCATATAAATATAAAACAATATTATTAAAACATGTAACAGTAATTTAACTGTCACTAAAACTACATTAAAAACGCTACTATAATTTGTAGTATTCAACAAATGGTGTCAAACTTGTCTGCCAAGATCATGCATCCTATTGGTTAGTGAGTGTGTCTGATTGTGTATGTATTGCAGAAGAATGTTACGTTTTGTCTTGTGATCCTAGTCGGTACAAGAAATTTAATAGTGGCGACGATGGCAGGGCTGTTAATTAAGTTGTTAATGCCTCTGTGTAATACAACCAGGTCTGACATAATTCTCCTGTCGGACAGCGTTATTAGATGCAATTGATTCATCAAACTGATATAATTAATATATTTTATTGGAATTTTGAGTTTAAAATTTACGTATCTAAAAAAATTGTTCTGAAAGCGTCTTATATTGTTAGAGTAAATTTTATACAAAGAGGGCCAAATAAGTGAGTTATATTCAACCTGATTTCTTTTGTTTTAAATAGTTTTAAATTTCGTCTAACTCTCTTAAGACCCCACATTCCAAATTTCTACCGGCTTAAAATATACTTTAGAAGTTTTAAGTCTCTTATAAAAAATATGATAAATTATTTTTGAAGATAATCTCTATTATTAATATGCCGAGTTGAAGAAGTAATTATATGAAATTGACATTGACCAGTCGGTGTCTTAATTAAAATCGCTTTTGGGTCCCACCCAGGCATAGTCTGTTCAATCTCTCGGCTGGCTAAGTCCTCCATCACAACACAAGAAACATTTTCAGCTTACTGTGGTGGTAGTAGGAGATTTTCAAATATTGTCAGGTTATTCGTAACCCGGGAATGCTTATCTTTCTTCTTTGAAAAGTAGTCACATCTGGTTCTGTTATTTAACATGTGATAGGTATGAAAAAAATCACTGTGTTCTTTAAATGCTACTTAACTCAGATGTCGAGAAATTTTTTCTGTATTTTAAATAAGTCGTGTTTCTTAAAATTCATAAAAAAATATATGGTTGTTCATTAATCCTTTTTTTATTTGATCGCTTCTCCAATTTATTTATAGTACTTACATAGTTCCCGTTCAAACCACAATCAGTAAAATTCTTAATCTATTTATAGTATTTAAATAGTTCCCGTTCAAACCATATTCAGTAACACTCTTAACCTATTTAGAGTATTTACATAGATCCCGTTCAAAGCACAATCAGTAAAATTCTTATTTTTTATTTTTTTATTTATTTATGTCTATTCTTGAATACACGTTTTACAAATTATTACAGTGGTTTATATTGCAGTACAGAGAAAAAAGTACAGAAAAAAGGTATAAAAAATGAAGAACATAGGTTGATTTAGGTAAAACTGTGTGTGTGTGATATTATATGTAACGTGAGCACCTCACTAGGAAAACCTGTGCTGAGGTGTTAACGTGTTTGTGATTAAGGGTGACAGGTATTTATGTGTTGTGGTAGAAAGTTATTATTATCTTTTATTTTTTTCACAGACATATATTGAAACATGAAAACACACTTTTATATGTGAGTGTATGTATTTGTGGATAATTCTTGAAGAACGTGTATAATATTTAATTTTACTTATTATATTTTAGTTATGTTTGGTTTGGAATTATAATCTTTTGAATAAAGTGAATATCTTGATTTTTTATCCAGGCTACGATATGTTTTTTGAGAAAGTTTGCATATGTGTTTGTAGTCAATAATTGTTTCAAAGTAATGGGCATACTGTTAAAAAGTTTGGTTGCGTAGTATTGAAAGTGTCTTTGTCCGTGTGTGGTGTGTGTTATCGGAATGTTCAGTGTTTTATTTGTTGAGGACCTGGATTTTATTATGGCTTTTGTATGGCTTTCTATTTATAGTATTTAAATAGTTCCCGTTCAAACCACATTCATTCAAATTCTTAATCTATTTATAGTACCTATTTACATAGTTCCCGTTCAAACCACATTCATTAAAATTCTTAATCTATTTATAGTATTTACATAGTTCCCGTTCAAACCATAGTCAGTTACATTCTTAACCTATTTATAGTATTTAAATAGTTCCCGTTCAATCCACATTCAGTAACATTCTTAATCTATTTATAGTATTTATATAGTTCCCTCTCAAACCACATTCAATAAAATTGTTAATCTATTTATAGTATTTACATAGTTCCCGTTCAAACCACATTCAGTAAAATTCTTAATCTATTTTGATTACTTAAAATGTAACCTTAAACGCTTGGTGATTTTGAGCGACACTGCACGAATGCGTTTTAGAGAAAACTGCCACTGTATGTTTGTTAGCCTTGGATTTGTAATAAGGAATTATAGTCAAATTACAAATAAAAAAATCATTTTCTAACTTAAATACCAGTAAATATATATTTTTACAAATGTCTAATTAATAGTTAAAATAATTTTTAAGGTTTAGCATTTTTCAAATCCTGGCAAAATGATCGATATATGACGTCATACATACCTCGGTTTATCGGTTAACAGTAGAGTTAATCCCACTCGGTATGAAATCAACAAATCCTAATTTAAATATTTAACATGATTTCGAAATTACATAAATTGTTTTGAAAAAAATTGTATACCGCGTGTGCGAGCGTCTATGTAGCGCAACTTAGAACGACATTGTCCGTATTCTAATGCACGCGGCCGGCCGACCCGTGAGGTAGCGGTTTAAGATCCGACCAATCATTGGGCGTTTATGTGTCTAACGGATGTAATCGTTTTTAAATGACAATATATTAATTCTACTTATAATTTTATAAAATAAAATTTATATATTTTGGATCAGCGTTTATTGATCTATATGAATATATGTTTTTAAGGGTTCCATGATATTTAATCAAAATGACAATTAAATACACCTTTAAAAAGTGATATAGAAAGTGATGAAACAAAGTTGCCTATGTAAACTATTTAAGGTGATGCCATACGTAGTAATGCAAAATCATGTGTTTTTGTTTTGAAAATTTGGTCGCCTAGAAATGTTTCAGATGCTTTAATTAAATACTGGTAGTAAAATACATCTTATCCTTTGAAATGATCGAGTATTTTTTAGATAAGTCTTTTTATAAGCCCAGAAAAAAATAATGTATAAGGCCTAAGAAAACTGCTTTAAAGTTCAAAATCTCCTACTTACGAACCCATTTTCGGTTATGATTTTACTGTATAATGTGGCAAATTAAGTTATTTATAAAATGATCGAAAAAAAATTAAATATTTATGCCTGAACATCAACAAAATAAAATAAAAGGCACTTTTTGGCCATGTTTTTTTTGCATAAATCAAAACAGGCGTATGGTGTTAAGCGGGAATTTAAACCTTATCGCCACCTACGTAAGGGTTGTTATTGATAGCGGCTCAATTTAAAATATTACACGACGTAGTGCATCGTCTTAACCTAGTTTTTCTTTCATCACTTTTCATGACTTTATATCACTTTTTGTAGGTGTGTTGAATTGTCATTTTGATGAGATACCCTGTCACCGTTTTTAAGCCATAATATTTTTCACCCAAGTTCCTTATACGGTAATATGATACACCTCAGAGACCTCATTTCTTCTACTGCATTCATTATACTTTCTACTTATCCTTCTACCGCCAGTTCTATATTTAGCCTCGTTTCCTTTGACTACCTCTTATTAGAGACTTCTCTATTTTGTCCTTCATTTATTGGATTTCCCATATTCGCCCTTCTCTCAATGTGCTTATCCGGCCACCAGTCCTCTCGAAAAAGAAATCATTACTGAAAATGAATATGAGAAAGAAATTATTTCCATAAAAAATATTGACGTAATTAATTATGATCTTATTTTAGCTCTTTTATCTAAAAAACATAATAATTTTTATTTATTAATTTTCTGGAAAGGGACAGCTTACATCTCTTTCAGATTGTACATAAGTATTATAAAGCCAAAATACAACCAATTATGGAATTCCTCCTTATGATTTTACCTCTACTGAGACAGCATAATATGGAATAAGTAAAATAAATTTGTAAGAAAGGAATATGAAATCAAACATTTATACAAAACAAAAGAATATATAAAACGAAAAATTTACAAAACAATACATTTATAGACACGGAGAGAGGTCGTAGATATAAATCAAATCATAATCATGATAATAATGTGTAGTTGTCTTCATATGGAAATCACGACAGAAAATAAACTCTAATAACCCGTCGTACTTATAAAGGCGATGTAAATATTACGCGGCGCGTAAGGTCAGATAAGTGAAAAACTTGGCTTATTACCATGGCGGTTAACGGCGTGTAAGAATATAATAATTAGTAACAGACGAAATGTGTTTGTAATTTTTTTTTAAACATCTGTTTGTTTTGTCGGTGACAATACATTTTATCAACTTTTGGTGTCACTCACGTACACACATGCATTTCTCTGAAATTTAAAGACAATATAAAAAATAACAGCCGTTAATAAGCGGAATAAATCACCATTCAAATAGGATTTGGCTTAAGTGCGGTTCACTGATTTTAGTCAGTCCCTGGGGAGGACTGTTCTTCAGTAAAAAAACAAATAAAGTGTTTTTAATAATAAAAATATAGTAAGAAAAGCCTGCAAATCGATCTCTTGGATGAGTGACATCTCTTGACATAAATCAAAAGCTTGTATAAAAAATAAACACCACTCCCATCTCTTGACACAAGTTAAAAGCTTGTACCAAACATGCATTATTGTTATTATTATTAATATAAATAACTCCTAGCCATTCCCAGTGGAAACAACCGAAGAGGTAATGTCAGACGGAGAATTAACTCTCTTATTAGTTGCCGTTGCTAGGCGGAGAGTCTGTAGCTGGGAGTCGGGAGGTGAATTTATCTTGCTTTTGAATTCTCCAATTAAACAATACTGAATTACTGGGCTGTCTTATTCGCGGGCTCTAAATAACTCAAGGGGTTAATATATTATCAGAAAACTCCGCCCTGTGCTTGGGATTTTAGAAGGAGGTTGAATTACTTAAGTATTAAATATTTAACATTCAAAACATTATTTCTTCGATTGGTTTAATCGATAATGTTTTTGTAACCACCAAGCACAGTGAAATTCACAGCGCTTATAACTGTCGGCATCCATTTTCTTTGACAGTCTTCTGTTATTTAAAAAAAGGAACTTAACTAGAAATGCACCGTAGATTTGCTAATAACTCACCGCACTTGTCTCGATTTTATGGGATTTTGAACCTTAAAAAATGCCCCTAGAAAACAATTATTTTTTTATTTGTTTGGCAAGAAAATAATACTTTTTAACAATATTCTAGCTTGTCGTTTCGTAACTTGAAAACAGTTTATTTTATCTGTGAAAAATTGCGTTGAAAATTTCCTCGTCGATTATCATAATTTTTAATTTAAATATATTTTTATTCTTTTTTTATTTTATAGAAACAAACAGTACATGATTTACAGATATGAAACAATATACAGGAATAAGATACTTCATGTTGAGTACCTATGATATGTTTGTAATATAAGTGGTATGTTTATTCCTTAATTACCAGGTAACGTGTGTAGTATATAGGTGTTTGTGTGACGTGTGTAATGTATGTGTGAGTGTTTGTGAGCGTGTGTGTGTCTGTATGTATGCGCACTGAACAGTTTAAATTATTGACACGATGCCACGTTTGAATTTGGGCAGTGAATCCGAAAAAAAGTCAATGTTTGAGTTAGGACAAATATTATTTAGAGTATGAAGACCTCGGTTAATTGGCGAATTAGGTGCAGCAGATTTTCAATGTTATAGATAGTAATGTATTTATTTATAGGAAAGCGTCATATTTTTGTTTGAAAAAAGCTTACTTAGCTGGAAAATATAATAAAACCTCAAGAATATTTTCGTACGTCATTTATACGAGTATAAGATTTTTTCTCATCTCACTAATGCCATCTTCTAAATCTCTCTAATGTTATATAAATGACTTCTTGAGATTTATTATTATTTTCAGCTAAGTAAGCGAGGCTCTAATCATTGGAAAATTATCTGGTAAGACGTTAAATACAACATATAATTTTCTAAAAAAATAAGTCAGTTATTACGAAAATAGTGCCAGCCTGTCTATGGCGGCTGATTGGCATTTTACCCCTAGCATTGTAAAGGATAAACGTTTTAATAAACAGTTTTTAAAATTCATAGTTTGTTTACATTCACTAGGCGACTTCAGACTATACATATTTTGTTTGTCGTATTTTAAATGGGAACATAGTTATCTATATCCATCCAATACAACTATATACACATCTGTTCAAAATAAAACATTTATTAGAATAATTCAATCACATATTTTCATAATTTAAGTACAAAAAATAATTTGTTTTCTTCTTAATTTATGTTTTCTGATTTCGCCAAATATTAATGTCGGTGATACACATTTTAATATTAATTTCGGTGATAAACATTTTAATATTAATTTCGGTGATACACAATTTAATATTAATTTCGGTGATACACATTTTAATATTAATGTCGGTGATACACATTTCAATATTCATTTCGGTGATACACATTTTATTATTAATTTTGGTGATAAACATTTTAATATTCATTTCGGTGATACACATTTTAATATTAATGTCGGTGATAAACATTTTAATATTAATTTCGGTGATACACATTTTAATATTAAAATCGGTGAAACACATTTTAATATTCATTTCGGTGATACACATTTTAACATTAATGTCGGTGATACACATTTTAATATTAATGTCGGTGATACACATTTTAATATTAATTTCGGTGATAAACATTTTAATATTAATTTCGGTTATACACAATTTAATATTAATTTCGGTGATACACATTTTAATATTAATTTCGGTGATACACATTTTAATATTAATTTCGGTGATAAACATTTTAATATTAATGTCAGTGATACAAAATTTAATATTAATTTTGGTGATACACATGTTAATATTAATGTCGGTGATACACATTTTAATATTAATTTCGGTGATAAACATTTTAATATTAATTTCGGTGATACACAATTTAATATTAATTTCGGTGATACACATTTTAATATTAATGTCGGTGATACACATTTTAATATTCATTTCGGTGATACACATTTTAATATTAATGTCGGTGATAAACATTTTAATATTAATTTCGGTGATACACATTTTAATATTAATGTCGGTTGTACACATTTTAATATTAATGTCGGTGATACACACTTTAATATTAATGTCGGTTATACACATTTTAATATTAATTTCGGTGATACACATTTTAATATTAATGTCAGTGATACACAATTTAATATTAATTTCGGTGATACACATTTTAATATTAATGTCGGTGATACACATTTTAATATTAATGTCGGTGATAAACATTTTAATATTAATTTCGGTGATACACAATTCAATATTAATTTCGGTGATACACATTTTAATATTAATGTCAGTGATACACATTTTAATATTCATTTCGGTGATACACATTTTAATATTAATGTCGGTGATAAACATTTTAATATTAATTTCGGTGATACACAATTTAATATTAATTTCGGTGATACACATTTTAATATTAATGTCGGTGATACACATTTTAATATTCATTTCGGTGATACACATTTTAATATTAATGTCGGTGATAAACATTTTAATATTAATTTCGGTGATACACATTTTAATATTAATGTCGGTTGTACACATTTTAATATTAATGTCGGTGATACACACTTTAATATTAATGTCGGTTATACACATTTTAATATTAATTTCGGTGATACACATTTTAATATTAATGTCAGTGATACACAAATTAATATTAATTTCGGTGATACACATTTTAATATTAATGTCGGTGATACACATTTTAATATTAATTTCGGTGATAAACATTTTAATATTAATTTCGGTGATACACAATTTAATATTAATTTCGGTGATACACATTTTAATATTAATGTCGGTGATACACATTTTAATATTCATTTCGGTGATACACATTTTAATATTAATGTCGGTGATAAACATTTTAATATTCATTTCGGTGATACACATTTTAACATTAATGTCGGTGATACACATTTTAATATTAATGTCGGTGATACACATTTTAATATTAATTTCGGTGATAAACATTTTAATATTAATTTCGGTTATACACAATTTAATATTAATTTCGGTGATACACAATTTAATATTAATTTCGGTGATACACATTTTAATATTAATGTCGGTGATACACATGTTAATATTAATGTCGGTGATACACATTTTAATATTAATTTCCGTGATAAACATTTTAATATTAATTTCGGTGATACACAATTTAATATTAATTTCGGTGATACACATTTTAATATTAATGTCGGTGATACACATTTTAATATTCATTTCGGTGATACACATTTTAATATTAATGTCGGTGATAAACATTTTAATATTAATTTCGGTGATACACATTTTAATATTAATGTAGGTTGTACACATTTTAATATTAATGTCGGTGATACACACTTTAATATTAATGTCGGTTATACACATTTTAATATTAATTTCGGTGATACACATTTTAATATTAATTTCAGTGATACACAATTTAATATTAATTTCGGTGATACACATTTTAATATTAATGTCGGTGATACACATTTTAATATTAATTTCGGTGATAAACATTTTAATATTAATTTCGGTGATACACAATTCAATATTAATTTCGGTGATACACATTTTAATATTAATGTCAGTGATACACATTTTAATATTCATTTCGGCGATACACATTTTAATATTAATGTCGGTGATAAACATTTTAATATTAATTTCGGTGATACACAATTTAATATTAATTTCGGTGATACACATTTTAATATTAATGTCGGTGATACACATTTTAATATTCATTTCGGTGATACACATTTTAATATTAATGTCGGTGATAAACATTTTAATATTAATTTCGGTGATACACATTTTAATATTAATGTCGGTTGTACACATTTTAATATTAATGTCGGTGATACACACTTTAATATTAATGTCGGTTATACACATTTTAATATTAATTTCGGTGATACACATTTTAATATTAATGTCAGTGATACACAAATTAATATTAATTTCGGTGATACACATTTTAATATTAATGTCGGTGATACACATTTTAATATTAATTTCGGTGATAAACATTTTAATATTAATTTCGGTGATACACAATTTAATATTAATTTCGGTGATACACATTTTAATATTAATGTCGGTGATACACATTTTAATATTCATTTCGGTGATACACATTTTAATATTAATGTCGGTGATAAACATTTTAATATTAATTTCGGTGATACACATTTTAATATTAATGTCGGTGATAAACATTTTAATATTAATTTCGGTGATACACATTTTAGTTTTAATGTCGGTTGTACACATTTTAATATTAATGTCGGTGATAAAAATTTTAATATTAATGTCGTAGATACACATTTTAATATTAATGTCGGTGATACACATTTTAATATTAATGTCGGTGATACACATTTTAATATTAATATCGGTGATACACATTTTAATATTAATGTCGGTGATACACATTTTAATATTAATATCGGTGATACACATTTTAATATTAATGTCGGTGATACACATTTTAATATTAATGTCGGTGATACACATTTTAATACAAATGTCGGTGATACACATTTTAATATTAATGTCGGTGATGCACATTTTAATATTAATATCGGTGATGCACATTTTAATATTAATGTCGGTGATACACAGTATAATAATTTCGTTTCAATTTGTACCCATTCAATTTAACTAGTTAGTATTGCCTAGTAAATTGTCATGTAAGTTTTAATACCTACTTGTGTATTATATTTCCTTATATGTTATATTATAGTGGTTTAGTTTTGGGGTATTATATCGTGTAGCGCTACCTTTTTCTTTAGCCAACGTTTCGGATGATGTGTAAACACATCTGCCCTGATGATGGACGCTGTAATGCTGTCCGAAATGTTGGCTAAATAAGAAGGTAGAGCAACACGGCATAATAATCCAGAAATAAACCACTATAGTACTTTTAGTTGTGAAAATCTTAAATCATATATTACACTAACTTATTTATTAAATAATTTAAATGATAATAATATTTTTTGACACAAGCGACCTCCATAGTATCGTATCTCCTGAGCCCAAGGCTTCGTTCGGATGTAGGAAATTTAAATGGAAATAGGTAAAAACTAAAATAAATAGAACTCCGGCGAAAAGCTGTAAATTACTGTTTATTGTTTTATATAAAGTAATGTACATTTTACTTGTAAAGGTCATTCTTTGTTGATTTTTTCTGAGCGTAGAAAAAGGTATTATTGTAGAGAAAACAAATAAACGTATAGTTTGATTAAAGTAATTAAAAAAAAATGTTAATTAATTTTTTTTTTCACGTTACTTGTTTTATTCACTTTTGATCATCGTTTCATGATACTTAATTCGGGGGGCGGGTATGGGTACCGCCGCCCCGGGAACCATTCATTGAATAACCAACACCTCTGTCATAGGTCACCCCAAGTAATTCGCTACCTTTGGTGGATCGGGAGAGGCAGGGTTAGGTAGACCCTTTGATCTCTCAGCCGGATTCAATGAAGTTACCACTTCTTACACTAAATACTAAATAATATTGGCGCAGCCGGTAAGATGTATAATTGTTTAGTGAATTTGCCAATATTACTAACGCCCAATTAAGAGTTCAATAGTAATTAGTAAAATAATAACATTCTCAGGTACGTTGCAAGTCAGTATAATGTCTTATGTAATTATTATAAGTAATAAATTATTGCCTATAATAATTTGTTAACATTTGTGCTATGCATAAAAAACCTTGTCTTATAAACATTACTTTATCATTTAAAAAAATTATTATATTTGACGAGTCAAAATATTTCACCAACAAATGTAGATATAATATGTCTCAACGCCATCTAGTGGAAAATTTGGCACTAACAAAGCCTTTCCTACAAAAATAAAGTTGGTTGTTTACAGGTGAAAAAATATAATGAGCAGTAATTGTTGATTGAAGTACTAGTACATATTGAATTATTTAGCGTGTTGGAAATAAGCTGACGTAGCTCAGTGGTTCAGAGTACCTGACCGGTCATTAGAAGGTACGGGTTCAATTTCCGTTGGTGGCATTAATTTTTGCTCGGGAGATATTTTCAATTTGTATGGATATTTCAGGCGACTAATTATTGCTTATAATAATTTGTCTTTTTGAACACTAATTCCTTCCAAGTCACAGACTAATTCGACAATCCTTGTTTGTACCATATATGATACAGCCTAGTAAACAAGATGAACGGAAGAAAGAACCGAAAAGATTAGACGACGATTGCCCTCATCCTTTCACAAAACAGACTATACCACTGAACAAAGATAAACCCTAGAAGTTTGACTATATCAAGCATGAAAAAAAAAAATTGTTGATTTTTTTAAAAATCTCTTCAAAATATTAATAAGCTTTTTAAAAACGGGACTGCAAGCCGCTTCCTGATAAAGTGTTAGTAAATTCATAATAATATCGGCATACGTGTTCATGCACTCGTGTTTGTTTTAATAATATATTATGACGAAATATAAAAATGTTTTTGTGACCACTGTGGGTATCTTTCGTTACTGGGTTCAGTGAGTACAAGTACAAAAAAATACCTGGTAAAAATATCGGTTACAAAATACTCAAACGTATTTTATACCGACCTGAAGATTAATTAATAATAAGTAATTTGTAAACTGTAACTGATAATTTCTGCCCACTAAAAGGATTTCTTTGAAAGATAATTTATCACAAAAATTAATTTCAAATCCAGGGGGGGGGGGAGTTCCAAAATACTAGTGAGTATTTTGGAACCAGGTATTTCGTTTGGTTACTTTTACTGGGTATGATAAATACGCCTCTCCTCTAGTAAATCAGACACGACTAAACTACACTTCTATCTGTTTAGCTCGTCAGTGGACTGTGTACTAAAACCAACACACGACTATTGCTTATTTTGCGTCGAATCGGCTCATTTTTTGTTTATCTTGAGCCAATTTCTCTAAAAGCTGGATTTGTTTACCCGTGCAGAAAAATCTGGAACCTCGTTCTCATACTAAATCCCCGGGACACACAGTGAATTCACAAAAGAATGGGTACAGTATTTTATAGAGTAAATATTAGCCTGTGAATGGCATAATACGCTTAGACGGATTATATTCAACGAAATTGTTGTGACTTTGTTAGGATTGGCGAAAATATAGTATTTCTTGCGATTTTCTAGAACAAACTACTCACATATTTATAAAGATGGACGCAGGATAGACGGTGTTTTGAAATATGTATATTTATTCCGACGTTGTTTAGTTTATACAACTCATGATAATACTCCCTAAACACGAGTTATTCTCAAACAGGGAGGTATTAAAAAAAATGTATTTATTTTTATAATACGACAAAGTTATTTATTGATACGCGCAATTTTTTGTTCTTATAACAACATTTATCATTAACTTGTATCTACGTAGTAGCTTTTTGCTTCTCGGTTGGGCCGATTTTCAATTTTTTTTACATTAACTTCACATATCTCATATGCCATCTTTGAGGATGCTGTATAGGGGTTCTTTTTGAGGTGAGGAAGGCGTGAACATGGGTCTTGAAGAGACCTATGTTGTAGGTCGGAGGAAACAAAAAGGCCGGCGAATCGTTCCACTCAAGAACGAGTCGTAGAAGCAACCCGTTCTCATGTGGTAGATGTCAACCGCGAACATAAGTTGGGCGCGCGTTTGACGTGTTTTACGATTATGCACCGGGACCAATGACGCTAATTCTCAGAACATCTTCCATTGTAATACCGGTAGAAGGTGTTTTCATTAAGGTGTGTAAGATATCTAAGATATCTCAGTTATTTTCACTAAGGTGTGTAAGATTTCTAAGATATCTCAGTTATTTTCACTAAGGTGTGTAAGATTTCTAAGATATCTCAGTTATTTTCATTAGGGTGTGTAAGATATCTCAGTTATGTTCATTAAGGTGTGTAAGATATCTAAGATATCTCGGTTATTTTCATTAAGGTGTTTTGATCTTTTTCTGTATTTTTTTTCTGTATGTAACTTGAATTTTATGTGGAAATTTCACTGGTCAATGCAACATATAAAATGTAATTATTTATATAAACTTTGAAAACTGTTTGTTTCCCCAATAAACTAAAATTTAAAAAAAAACACATGACGCCTGTGCTCTAAAGATTGCAATACGTTAGTAAAGATAGAGGAATCTATCAAACGCTTATTTCTACACAGAATCATGGATTTTATTATTTATGTTTTTTTATTGAACTAATGAAAGATGAGTTTTGACTTTTTACAGTATAAAAACCATTCGAGCTGAAATTGTTTCAGATATTAAAAAGTTTACAAAGTTCGCGATGCCAGAACCGACTCTTTAGAGATGTTGATGTTTTTGCAGACTTGAATTATAAGAGCTTAGATTTGAATCACAAGAGTGGAAGACACTCTTAGAATGAATTAGAATGAAAGAAGAGACAATCGCCGTGGAAGATAATCTCTTTTTCACCTCGATGGAATTGACACCACAACGCGCCAATCGGAAAAAAATGAAACTCTTAAGATTTGCCAGGCCATTTTTATATAAAATTTAAATTTGGATTTTAGGCCAAAATACCCAATTAATAATTATTTTTTTAGTCAAAAGATGTAGCAACTATACGGTCAGTCGTACACAATCAGGTATTGGCTCAGTTGTTAGTACGGTTGACTTCAGTTCCTGAGCAGGAAGGTTCAATCGTCAGTTAAACCAAAAAAGTTGGGATTTTAAATATATAACCTTTTAAGAAAAAAAAGTAAACTTTTTTAGAAGGTTGTATTTGTATTCTTTTTGTTAAGTTATGTTTATGTTATGTTTATGGTAGGTTTATGTTTATGATAGGTTATGTGTATGTTATGTTATGATATGTTTATGTTATGTTCATGGTATGTTATGTTACGTGTTATGTTTATCTTCATGTTTTATAATCACATTTATTTACTCTCATATGCTGTGTTAGCTTATAAGATTACCAATTTCATAGTTCTGTTTAAAAAAACGCTACTAATTTTAGAAAAATCTTTGGTTAAATAACGAAAAGCACCCACTTATATTGTACACAGGTTCCTATTTTTATAATTTTGTGATAACCTATTGTTACCAGGTCTGTACCGTTTATGTTAAGTATGTTATGTTATGTTTATTATATGTTATGTTTGATTTATTTATGTTACGTTATGTTAATTGTGTATGGCCAAGATCACTCCTAAATTAAAAATTAGGAGTGATCTTGGCGTGTGATCTTGAGTGATCTCTTATTATTAAGACTAAAAATTAGCAGGAAAAAGACGGAATATTTGTATTTACCATTTGAAGTCTCAAATGCTCTAACTCCTTCGATGCAATTGGATGGAGTAACATTAGCCAACTGTGACTCATTTAAGTATCTGGGCTCACTCATCCACAGAGACGGAGGATGTGCAGCGGATGTCAACCATAGGATAGGAGTGGGATGGATGAAATTTAGATCCGTAACAGGAATTTTGTGCGACACACTAAAATGCCAATAAAACTTAAAGGAAAGACATACCAGACTATTGTTAGACCCGCGATAATGTATGGCTCCGAATGCTGGACTATGTACAACTCCTACTCTAGGCAACTCGAATCAGCAGAAATGCGAATGCTTAGATGGACGGCAGGAGTATCATTAAAAGATAAAATTAAAAGCTCACGCATTCGTGGTAGCCTGGGTGTCACTGACATAAACAGTAAGCTAGAGGAACGACAGTTAAGATGGTATGGGCACATAAGACGGATACCACCAGACCACACAGTGAAGCAGGCAATGTCTATAGAGCTTCAAAGACAGTCATCCAGAGGTAGACCAAAGAACTCCTGGATGACCCAATGCTCCAAAATCCTACAAAGAAACGGCCTAGATGAAAGCGACACTCAGAACCGAAGAAGCTATAACCTGAGAACGAGAAGAGCCGACCCCAACAGCCTACCTAGGCATTACTAACATGTACTAAATAGTATACATTAATGTATATTATTTCGAATACAATATAAGTCTATACACTCTACCGTGTGAGTTATAACGAAAACAATATAATAAAAGTTAGATATAAGCTTACCCCCAAGGTTCCGACCACGCTTTATCTATCTAGCTAATTAAGTAACATCCTACTCGAGCTGGAGCAGCACCTCATCAGGCTGAGCTCCAGGGGGCTCCAGACGGAGCAAGAGGAAGAGTCAGTTCCGCCTCCTGGCGACTGTCCGTGGCAGGAAACTGGCAATCTGGCGACTGAGGAAGAGGAATCTGGTGCCCGCGGTCGCATCCGTGTATCCTGGCGAGGATTCCCTTTATGCAAGGAAAAATAGGCCTCCCTACGGCCCTGGTGAAAATGCGGTCGGCGTAGTGCCAAACCGCGAGAAAGAATACCATCCTTAGGCTTCCGGTAACCGGGCACAGCATTTCAAGCCACTGGCTTCTTCATCCCATAAAGGATGGGTCGGATTCAAGCAGATCACACGTCTGACTCCGTTTGCGATTCATGATGCCGCGTGGTTACAATATTCGAACGAGCCACGGAACCAATTCCACTATGGAACCTCGTATTTTACTCCATTTATACGACTCTATAAAACTAGACTTCGCCACTCCGATTAAAGGGAAACCATTCCGAAACAATTTCACTCCGGAAAACTGTGACTCTCGTCTGCCGAGAGATGAGGCCCACTCTCTGGTTTCTCTGCAGGCAAGGAAGTGTTTTTGTTTTTTTCTGTTTCCGCCCGGTACAGATTTTAAATTTTAAATTATGATTCGAAATTTTACCAAAACCAATACCCGCGACAATCGCCCAGTTCCTAACTAGGTTAGAGAATCGGCGAGGATAAATGTGATGATGCAGAATAAATTAATGAATAAAATATTAAAACAAAAGGAGTCTAGCCCTGCATCATAACAAAGGCCAAGATCACTCCTAATGGGTGAAAGCCAAAATAAAGAATAAAAAAATAAAAATACCAGTGGTTAGTTTCCGTTTTTTATGTTAATGCTGCACGAGTGTTACAACTGCCCAAAGCCAGAGGGACAACGGCATCCCCAATTGGCGTATGTTGTGATGGAGAGAATGGGGAGGCTATGGAAAAGGGGAAGAAATGATTCATTATTTTGGGTTTTCAGCAAGAAATTCTTAAATTTCTGACTTTTTTCTCCTTTTAATTTATTTATTCTTCCCTGCACCCTTCAGCCTTTACTAATTCTGATTCTACTCTCACATATTAAAAATACAACACGATAAAATCATGTAGCTCTTTGACTTGACATCTACACTCGAAAATTGCCTTCCATCATTTAACTCTTTTAGGCAAACTAAAAAGTAGGATAACACTTAATTTGGGTACATAATAATATATCCCCACAAACAATAACGTAATTACCCAATTACCCATTGGCCAGTGCGCAGTGACGTACGCAGTAATTTAGTGACCAATTATCCCTCGCCATCGGTCCGTTGCGTCCGTCAAAGGAAAACGGTTCATTAGTTGTCCATCACCTAGTGTTGGACCTGCCACTCCCAATATTTTAAACAAACGACAGGGGCGTGCGGTACTATTTTCCGAAGTTCATGATAAAAATTATAGAACTTTTTTTTCTTGCTTCGATATACTCCTCAGCAATTTACATTTGTAATGGGAGAGGAGGATTATATTAATTTAATTTCAAATAGTGAGGTAGTTCAACAAAATTGTTGAAATCCTCATTTTAAAACTGAGAAAACGTAAGAATTCCAGTAGAGTTCCCGAGAGCTGTGCTATTTTCCGTTTTACCTCATTCCTTTAACAGTATCCCTGTCTCTTTTATATACAGGGTTTTCCAATAAGAGGTGTTATTTCAAATAGCCCCCTATTTTGGTAAATGTTACTTTTAAAGCTGTCCTTTTTTGACATTTGACAAGTAGAAACTACGTTATTAATAAAAATGGAACGATACACGCTTCAACAACCCATTGAAATTATTAAAATTCACTTGAGTGAATTAAATGCAAATCATCTTGAGTGATGAGGCCCATTTCCACCTCGGTGGCTTCGTCAACAAGCAAAATTGTTGCATCTGGGGCTCGGAAATCCCAAGAGTTATTGTTGAAAAGCCTTTTTATCCTCAACGTGTGACTGTTTGGTGCGGTTTATAGTCCGGCGGAGTCATTGGACCTTACTTTTTTGGACCTTACTTTTTTGGACCTTACTTTTTTAATACAACAATAACATTCAATGACGGCTGTCGTGTTTTTATTTCACTCTTGAAATATCTCAAAAAAAAAAAAAAATTCTAGCTAAAATCTAAATATCTATATTTTAATAGCTTTAATAGTGAAGTGAAGTTATACTAATTAATATTTCGTGCCAAAATGACTACACGAGCAACTGCAAAAACACTAAATACTACGGACACCCAACTCCTCCAACTTATTAACAAAAAGTTTGAAGAATTTAAGGTACAATTTCTAGAAATCATCAGAAACGAGTATAAAGAAGAAATCGAGGAATTAAAAAATAAAATATTAACTCTAGAAAAAAAAATTGATACGAAAAAAAACAACAACCTTGAAAAAACTCTGGAACAAAACGCCGTAATACAAAGTGAATTTAAAGAATTACAAAAACAATTGGATGCTAACGAACAACACGCACGCATTAATAACATAGAGATCATTGGGATACCAGAAAAAAAACAAGAGAACCTGACGGAGATTATCAAAAGGATCTATTCATAATTAAATATAGTAAGCGAAGACATTGAATATGCCACCCGAGTCACCCCCAAGGAGAAGATTGAAGGAAGACCGCGGAATATTATAGTAAAACTAAAGGGCAGGAAACAGAAAGACGAAATCATAGCAGCAATCCGGACAAGAAGGGGCCTAACAGCAGAGGATATTAACTTTAATGGAAAACAACGGATCTATATAAATGAACATTTAACTCATAAAAACAAAGTACTCTACAAAAAGGTCAGAGAGTTTACCAAAATTAATAAATTCAAATTCTGTTGGATCAAAAATTGTCAAATTTATGTAAGACTTAATGACAACACAAATCACCATTGCATAAATAATTATAATGATCTAGAAAAACTAAAAACATACAATATTTCCATCAACTAACTTTCCAGCAACTTTATATTAACTGCACTATATACTTAATACAATGGAATCTTTAGAATTATACCATCAAAACTTAAGAGGTCTTAGAACCAAGACACATATTTTTCTTCAAAATGTATTATTAAACAACTATGACATTATATGTCTCAGTGAAACATGGCTTAACAATTCAATCTTTAATGAGGAACTTTTCGATCCACGGTACCATATTTACAGACGAGATAGAGATTATCATAACCTCAATCAAAATCGCGGTGGTGGAGTTTTAATTGCAGTCAAAAGTAAATTAATTTCTGATCAAAAACTAGAATGGGATTCTGAAGCGGAAGACATATGGGTAACTATATCACTTCCTGGTAAAAAAAATCACATATGTACTTCGTACATCCCACCTGACAATAAACATCTTATAAATATTACTTCTCACATAAACAAAGTATCACAGATTATGACGGATAATAATAATGACAGTTTCATTATAGTGGGAGACTACAACCTACCTCACTTACTTTGGTTACCAATAAATGACAACTGTGATTATATGTACACTGAACCCATCAATTCATTAAATCCCGCCCATTTTAACTTTATAGAATTTTTATCATTTAATAATCTGCAACAATATAACTCTCAGAGTAATAATATAAATAATCGCATTCTTGATTTAGCTCTAAGTAACATACAACTGAAAATTACTCACAATAACATTTCATTAGTACCAGAAGATGTTTGTCATAAAACACTGCTAATTTCAATTCCTATTAAAAATAAAAATAAAAACCTGAAAACTAACACAAAGCAAGTATTACAATTTAGAAAAGCAGATTATTCAATGATAAACACAAAACTAAACGATCGATAATCTTTTATTTTATATAAATTTTAGTTTTTTTTTTTCCCCTTTATTTTTGTTGTATTATTTTGTTCTAGAATTTTATACAATTCTTTTATTTTATATAATTATAACTTCACATTTCTCATAAATTTAATTATTTCTTCTAATGCTGTCTTACGTAAAGTCACAAGGAGGAAATCCGTAATTGGTTTTATTTTGGCTATTTTACTTATGTACAATCTGTAAAAATGTAAACTGTTGATTTTCCCAAAAATGAGTAAATAAATAAATAAATGAAATGAGGCTGGCGCAACAGTTACGGTGAATGGATTACGCTATCGAGAAATGATTAATCTCGGTATTGATCTGGACAACGTTTACTTTCAACAAAACGGCGCTACGTGCCACACAAGCAACGAAAACATTGATCTTTTACGATTGAATATCAAAATAACACCTCTTATTGGAAAACCCTGTAGTACGCCAGGGTTGTCATTAGATATGTGGTTATGTCTTCTGGTTCTACAATGTGTCTTCCCAGTTATGTGAGCCTTGTTCTCAACAGAGTGGGAAATTGACACCAAAGGTGAATTGGAGTCTCTTCATCCTCTTCACAGTTTTTGCATCTGTTGGTGTTTTCCACTCCCAATATCTGCATGTGTCTCCTGAGATGGCAGTGTCCCGTTAGTAGTCCCACCAGTTCCCTCAGTGAGTTTTTGTCCATTTTGGGTAGTTGTCCGCATCGTATAGGGCCTGGTCCATTTATTAGTATTTTGGATTGCCTCATTCTGGGTGCCCTCTGTCATTCCTCCTAGTGCCGGGATTTGAATCACCTTTCTATATGTATTTTGGTATTCATTCCTACGGCCGGCTTTAATTACGCGAGTGATGCTTTCGCCCCTTTCCTTACTAGTCAATCAGCCCGCAGTTTATCTTACTTTAATGAATACATAATACAATAATTTTAGATAACATAACCTATATTACAACCCTTCAACAGTCTTGCACTTGTCTAAGAAACTCTTGTCGTTCTCTTGGCATTTCCTTCCAGTACCAATTGCTTAAAGCAGTGGAGTTTTTTTCTTCCTGCATTCATTTAATTATTTATATCACACAGCGCCCCTTAGGTACATTTTCACAAAAATTGCGCTATACAAGTTATCCAATCATTATTATCATGTGATAAAATTTTACATGCAGTGTTTTTGTCTTCATCTTTCGTATGCAATAAAGTAAAAATAATATTACAATAAATACTGATAAACCTACAAAATAAGTATACATTTTATTAAACTTAATTAAGTAGATTAATTAAAAACCTGGATAATTTTTGTAAAATAAAATTTAAAAAAACTAAATAAATTGCACATTATTGATAGAAACAGTGAAAGACATTTTGAAATCTTTTCTCTAACAAACATAAACTTATTCCGTGGTTCGGTTCATAATCCTCATTTAATAAAATTAAATTATTTTAAATTTAGAAGGATTCAAGAATGGATATTTAGATAGTTGTATCTGATCTATAATAAAAGTAGAAATGAGATAAAATTTAAAATCATGCTCCTTCACACTTAGCTAGTGCACGATCTACATCCAATCGAGTGGGATTTATTCAACGACAAAGTAAGGTCGTATACTTGGGAAAAGGCGTTAAAAAACAAGTTAAATTAAATAAACAACTGCAAAATATTTGTAAATCTAATGTCAATATTTTATCGTAGATTAGTTTTAATATTCTCCTGAGGAAGGAAGGGTGCTTCCGAAACCGGTAGAGTGTTATTAAAATTAAAGTGGTCTAAAACAAATTTATATATATTTTTATTGTAATAAAAGTCGCTGATACAATAACACAGAAAAACAAATTAACACGAAAATGATAATTCAGTTGATTGGTGCAGTGCGCTCTGAAAGATTTTTTTCACTTTATGAATTAGTTTAGAAAAGTACGTGCAAGATTTGCTCGCCTTTGTTTTAAAACATATATTTTATTGGTATATGGGAACAGATTGATATACTTAACTCTGTAGTAAAGATGTCATTATTGTAGATATTTATTTATTTAATTTATTAACGCCCTTTTTAGAGGCTTTTACATATGTATAATAAAAATTGTACAATGCAAATTTATTATACATAGTAACTAAACTGCCTCAGTAACAATCTTTTGTATTTGTTAAGTGATAATTAAAAGATGTCCACTGACTCGGTATAATCATTTCCATCCATTCTTGGCAGTGAGGAATACATATGGTAGTTAGTCCCAGAATTTCTGCACTGAAATAAATCCTGCCACAGTTACAATCTTTTGTATTTGTTAAGTGATAAATAAAAGATGTCCATTGACTCGGTATAATTATTTCCATCCATTCTGGGCAACGAAGAATACATATGGTAGTTTGTCCCAGAATATCTGCACTGAAAAAATTCTGCCTCAGTTACAATCTTTCGTATTTGTTAAGTGATAAATAAAAGATGTCCACTGACTCTGTATAATTATTTCCATCCATTCTTGGCAGTGAGGAATACATATGGTAGTTAGTCCCACAATTTCTGCACTGAAATAAATCCTGCCTCAGTTAAATTCTTTTGTATTTGTAAAGTGATAAATGAAAGATGTCCAATGACTCTGTAAAATTATTTCATTATAATAAGCATTAAATATATGGTAGTAAGTTCCAGAATTTCTGCAGTGAAATAAATCCCGACTTTTTTATACAGAAATACTAAGTCAGTGAAAATCCTTCTCCCCGATAATTTAAGCATATTCATTTAATTTAAAAGAGTGTTGTAGTTCAACAAAATTGCTGGAATACCCATTTTGAAACTTAGAATACGTAAGATATTATTTTGTATTCTTTCAATAGCTTGTACATGAATAATGTGAGTTCCGACAGGAGAATTGTACTCAAGTTGACTTCTTACAAGGCTAAATATAACAGTTTAATACACTTAAAATTTTTGATAACCTAGTTATATATCCCAACATTTGTAAGACCTTGTTAGAGATTTCCGTTACGTGGTTAACAAAAGAAAGATTTGATTGAAACTGATGTTTAAGTCTTTAATTTGTGTTAAGGTCTCACAAGCATTGTTATCAATGTTTTAATTAAAAATCACTTTCTTTATTGGAGAAAATCTGACTATTTGACGTTTTAAGATATTTAAGTAAGGCCTGTAATATAGGGGCTACCATGAAAATAGTTAATCCACTTTTAACTATGTTATTAGTTATAGTACCGTAGGAAACGTACGGCACGCCACTGAAAGGTAGCTGCCTAAATGTTTGGCAGATACATAAAATTATATTACACGTGAACAGAGAAAAGGCGAAAACATATTATTTCCATGGAAAGTTCTACACAAAGGTTGTGTTTGAAACTTTCAGGAAAGCTTTAACGTTTTACAACGCTGAAAAACGAGCTTCCAGTTACGTTAAAATATTTATTGACCTATTGAAAATAATTAATCATTAAGGGGGTGACAGATTAAGCTATAAGTTCAAAGCGTTTTATATAACTCCATATTGCTCGCCATACAATCCCATACAGATATGCGCTGTGATGTGCTAGCCAGGCTATATTTGAAAATTATCCCATATATGGCAGGAGAACGGGTCAGAAAAAATTACAGTGCGCCGTAATTACGCGGTTGTCATCTGTCAAAGTGACAGATCCCATACAAAGAAATGATATTCCACGGCAGTCTTCCAATTGATCTGAGGAACATTATATATAGCGTAGTGCCTTTTGTAGGTTCTTTAAAGAAGAAGATAATACTAATAAATCTAAACGAATCATGGAACAGAACGAGACACAGAAAAATAAAAGGTCGCAACTGGGAATCGAGCTCAGAATCTCTGTTTTACCGTGACAATGCCTCTAACCACTCGGCAATTAGAACCAAATTATCATACGAATAATACTATTAATCAAAAAATTGACGCATAATAATAAGGTCCCAATGGTTGAGTGGTTAAATGTTCGGACTTCCAAAGTACTGCAGTGCCTCCTCGATGTTCATGGAGGGGAGAGTTCCCGGCTTTGCAGCCCTAATGAGAACCAGGGTAGCAGGAACGAGAGGAAGGATCAACAACTCCAGAAACGTCCTCATCATCGAATCCCGCCAGACCTCAGGATCGAGCATCGAAAAACATTGGAGAAAAATATTGGCCCCCATAATTATCGCTCCAGAAATGCAAATGTTTTATAATATCACTCTCCACTCTATATATTTCCTTTTACTTTTTCTTATGTTTTATTTGTTTTTATCATACTTACATTTCATATTTTATTTTATTTGTACCTACTTATCTCTGTATATAACATTGTAGTTATATTTTATGGAATGTGTGGGATTGCACTCACCTCCCCATATTCTGGAATAAACAATTATTATTATTATTATTATTAAAGACGTTGTCCCGGTAAGACAAAGCTCCTGGGTTCGGTTTCTAGTTGAGACAATAACCTTTTTATATGTCTGTGTCTGATTCTGTTTCGTATTTTGTTCAGATTTATTAAGTTACCTTCTTCTTTAATGATATAACCTTTAAAGTTATTCCAATAAAAACATATTTTCACTATGTAATTTTTGGTTTTACAAATGAACAGATAATCTCTAGAAGTGTGATCTATACAGCTTTTATGGAAACCCGATGTCGCCTATTTATGTCGATCTTCCGACTCCTAGGCCCCGAAAAAGTCATTGAAATTTATTGAAGTTTGAGAAAAAATAATAGATTAATTAAAATTTTATATTAACTTTACTTTGAAATAAGATAAAATTGACCTTACTTGGGGCTCAAGGACATGCTAATATCACTATTCCTTATTTCTTCAGTGGTTATTACGTATAAGGTAGAAAACAGGTAGGGACAGCTATGCTATTATTGCCCGCATCTAGTGATTGTCCACTATCGCTTTGATTGTCTCTTTGTCACTAACGTATGTATTTACAATATGTATATTTATACCACAGAAATCTTACTATAATAATATCCCGATTAGTTCAATGTGAATTGACAAATTGTCATATCGGTGGAAATTGCCACGATGTTGAAAAGTGAAATAAAATTTTGTGAAGAACGTTGAAGTTTTTTAATTTTGCAGATACCTCGTATATTCTTAACGTTTTACATATTATTACTGACTATTAATATAAATAAGAGTATCTGTGACTTGTGGCGGGCGGGCTGATTTGATTTTGATGGAAGTTCTTATAAACAGTACCTATTATTAGCAGATTCTGAATAAATTAGCAATATTATTTTTTCTCCGCACACCAATTAAAACAGAAATTTGACAATTCTTGATGAAATTTTGCACAAAATAGGAGGAAAATTATTGTCTGCATATAATCGAAAACTCTACGTAAAGCTTGGGAAACGCCGGGCATTTCAACTGGTTGATAAAACAAACAAATCTAATATATATAATCTTCATGTTGTTTTATCAAAGATTTGAATTGAATCGCTAAAGTGGTCAATCACTGCCCATCACTGTGAACAAGTGGGTAATGACTATATATTTAGCTATGTTGTATACCTCATCGGTGTAAGGATTTGATAGGTAATTAAAAAATAATATCGCCCATATTAACACTCTGACCCAAATATGTCGACTATATAATAAGATAGAGCGTGCTGAAGTGGACATTTTTGTCGATAATTTGTATGGATTAAGAAAAAAAAGTTCTGCTGTTGCTAAAAAATATGTTGTGAGTAGATCATATTATTGCGTCTCTGTTTGTGTATCTTGTATCTATATTTGTGTATATTTTGTCTCTTAATATTATTGTACTATTTGTCATTTGAGTGAGCCTTCATATAATTTTGTAAGTTTATTTTTATGTGTTTTATATTTAATCTTTACTTTTTATTTATTTAAATTTATTTATGCTATGTTTGAGTAGATTTTTGACATTTTTGCAACTATTTTTGTTTGAGTTTTTATCACTGGATTGTTCTCACGTAAGTAAGATCCTATGTTTAAATAAATGAATTAAATATGATTATAGTATTGTTATGGTTGTAGTTTCAATACCGTCCACCAAATGTCGGTAAGTGAAGTCGTGAAGAGAATATGTTTAATTTTTTTATTTAGTATTTCAACTATCAATTTATTAGAATAACCGTTATTAAATGTTATTTGTCTTATGAATATATTGTTTTATGGTTACATGCTATTTTTTTTCAGGTCTTAAAATACTTCACACAGGATATAAAGCATCGCAAATAAATAATCTAAAAAATTTTAGAAATAAGAGAACATGTTTATAAAAGCAGATATAATTAACAAGAATTTTTTTATAAACTATCTTTTAAATATTTTCCCACTTAACTGGTCTTTCATATTGTAATTCCTAATTCTTATAAACCAAACCTACTTTTACCCCTCCCCCCTCCTTACACTTCTTATTGTTATCTTTATTTAATTTTTGACTTCGGTGTATACTTCGTTCATGAAACTTGTATTGGTTGTATATAATAAAATGATTTTTAAAAAGTTATTTGTTTTTTTAATAAAATAAAGTTTAATCGGAAAACATTATTTTATCTATTTCCGTTGTATATCAATGCATACGTACATAATAAAATGTAAACATTATATTTATTTATTAATTGGACAATTTGCTTAGCGCCGCTTTTGTGAGATATCACCTCAGGGGTGCTATATTGTAATAATCTACCTTTATATATAGATTTTTACTCTCCTGATGAAGGTGTATATTATAATCTAACTTTAAAATTTATTAGATACAGTAACAGTTTTAGGTAAAGAATTACCACCAGTTGGAGTAAAATTCACACCTTTTAATTAAACCGACTGCTAATCTCATCGCACAATTACCCTTCTTTTATTCATAAACACGGGTACAATTAATCAATATGTAATAATCTATTATTTAAGTCAACTATGTTATAACTATATTTAATTGTGACAAACTATACGATATTGATTCAACTTATAGACATTGACGGTTGTAACACATATTTAAGCACTGCAAGTCTCCTATGAGCTAATTATATTAGGTACGGTAACAGTTAATATCAGTTGTAGACAATAATAGTAGTCAATAATAGTGTTTCATTTGAAATAATCCATCACAAATACGTAAAATTTCATTTATTTAAACAACTGTCATTCTTATTATGCGTAAATTTAGCATATTATTATACATTAACTCCTTCCTGTTCCGTGTTTTAACTATATATACTGACCCTCTCTCTGTGAATGACCTGATATCTATCTATTATGTAACTGTTGTTAATATCACTTAAAATGGGCGAATTCTAAGTAAGTGCCGCCCGCAGGGCCTAGCAGAAAAAAAACCCGCGGAGCGGATTTTTAACTGCTAGTTTTTATTAATATCCAGTGAATATAGTTTTAAAGGATTTTTCATATATATGCACTTACACCATCTGACAGAGATAGCATGTTGGTTGTACACAAATGGTTATAAGTACAGTCGATGCCAGCCAATCCCAAAGTGTGTAATATTTCGCCTTTTCACCATTTTCTTTTATTTTTATTTGTTTAAAACAATATAAAATTTTCTTCTCTCTTGGCTATGACCGATATTTAATTTTTTCTCTAAGGCTTTGCATATGTGTTCGCAGGGATGGAAAATTCCTCCCCTACAACACATAAGCCTCCATGAAAATTGGACCCTTTTCTTTGATATCTACAGAAAGCTACTTAAAGCTCTCTTAAACTATATATCTTCATAGACATATGTACTCAACTAATTAATACGTTATTTACGAACTTGAACGCAAATATTTCCGTATTTATATTGTAATTAAATTCCATCAAACGTTGTGTAATTTTTTGATTTATGATATAGGATTTTAATTACCTTCATTTTTTGTGGTAACCCCCTTGGTTCTGATCGAGGTGTTGAGTTTCACAATTTAATTGGTCTTTCCATTGCAAACCTAGACTTAAATGAATTCCCTGAATGAGCTAACTTTCCTATTGTAATTATTCTGATTCCCTGCACCCTAACAAAATCGTAGTTAAACGCTGATAAAAGATATTATACATGTTTATTTGGACAGGTAATTTAATATAACTCAAATGGTTAATTGTTAGTAAATTTGATTTTGGTGAACTCTTGTGTCTGTGTGGCGCCACTCCTTTATGATTCTGCTGCTATAAGGTACATGTAAAGATTGATTTAGTAGGTTAATGTAATTAGTTAATTGCATATTTGACGAACTCGGAATAGCCCATTTGCTGGCATAATTTGGCTCCAAATCCTCCTGCAAGTAAACGAGATGATCGTGAGTCAACAAGAAATTTGCACAATCCTTTGACACGGCTCTTTGATTGATACCTAAGTTATCGCGTCCCAAAAAGCCTTCCACGTCATCATGTACTGCCTTCAAGTTTCCCCTCGGGTCTCGAAACCCCCAAATTCCGACTCCTCCTTGGACTACAATTTACTTAGGGCGAACCGGTTTCGTCCTATATACAATCATATACTCACGGTTGGTGTGGACTTACGGGTCGTGAATCCTCATTCCACGTTTAAAAGAAAATGCGAGAGTGGTCTATAAGACCTAAAATGCAAGCTGTATGCAGGTCCGCATTCTCCAGTAAACAGTACATACGAATAAATATATGTATACATACAGTTTGGGAAAGGTTTATAACTCGCAATACGAGGCTATCTACCTCGCATTCCGAGCTCGGATCTCGCACGAAGAGTTCTGCGAAACTCTAGGATTGGTAACCGAATATATACGTAAGAATAAGGTTATACTAATAAATACTAGTAGAATAAGATATTATTTGATAGTTTGTTTTGGAGAGCTATCGAACTCCAGGCTTTTTGTTTGGTTTTGACGTTTTTATTTAAGAGAATCTCTAATTTAATCTCTATTTGGTTTGGTCAATGGTCTTGTTGTAGGAGCCACCACTGCCTCCTGTTTGATGAACTGTATTTGTTTTAAATTTTACCTCCAGGTTTCAACATTAATTTTGTTCATCCTATCCCGTGATTTTCCATTTGTTTCAAGTAGTTGATTGCCACATTAGAGAGTACTCGACTCTCAATTGTCTCAGGCAACTGATGGGGTTTTGTATGAGCACCCAATCAATAAAATTCAAATGTTTCGTATAATTATTCGATATAAATCTTCCTACTAACCCGTGATTTTCCAATTGTTGATTGTGAATGATAAGTATTTGTAAGCACGCAGCTTCCAGCTGTTTCAGGTAACTAATAAAAATCTATGCGATTATCTAATCAATGATATTTAAATGTTTCAAGTAATTTTTCGATATAAATCTTGCTAACCCGTGATTTTTCAATTGTCGATTGTGATTGATAGGTATTTGAGAGCACGCATCTTCCAGCTGTTTCGGGTAATTAATAAAATCCTATATGACTAACTAATTATGGCCAAGGTCGTTTCCAAACTATGCGGTTGACCCAATTCTCCAGTGTATGCTTTGTTTTATCAACAAATTGAACAATGTAAACACCTCATCGGACCCACTAACCCAGATGTGAGATTGTTTATTTTACAAATATCTCGCGCTCTCCTTGTGATTCAGTTTTGTTACCGTTTATTGTGCATAGTTAATTTAAATATTTTTAATTCCTTTATTGAAGTTAAACTATTTTTCATTTTCCGAATTTAGTAAACTTACTAGGTTAAATGAAGAATAAATATACATATATATTTAAGTACACATATCTCTATTGTCAAAATATGTTAAATAAGAGTACATATATTAATAAATAAATAAAAAATATATGATTCTACATAGTCTGGAATATTAATAAATACATTTTTTTTTTTCAATAATATAGATATGTCCTCGGGTAGGTATTAAAAATCGCTACCATTTCGATGCTTCGATTAATAAATAAAATACATATATATAATTACATTACTCATATATATATTCTTTATATACAATATTTTACTTTACTTTTATATAGATAAATACACAATATATATATATATATATATATCAATGTGTAATTCCTTTTTGTTGTTTTTATAATAATTTAATTGATATACCATAATCAGCTGTATCTCCTCACTCCTAGGTCCTGAAAATTATTTATAAAAGGAAAACTTACCCCCCACCAAGATTTTTCCAGTTGGGTGCCACACAACAAATCTTGTCAAAGAAATCCTACCTAATTAACTGTATTTTTCAAATAATTTCAAAATTAATCTTTTCGACTATTTATTCCTATGTAATATTTTATTCTTGCTTGAATCATATAAATTAGCTGATATTTAAAATTCGTGATATAGATGCGCCGGAAAATTATAAATTATTTAGGTCGAACTATTTTTGTTGTTTTCACTCTTTTTAATTTTTTTTTTTTTTTTTTTTTTTTTATATAAATTTATAAGAAAATTCATCCCGAATTGCGCAAACTTTTAAATATTTCGATTCTGAATAAATTAAATATCTGTTTAAAACTTTCTTCTAAATTTCACTGTTTTCACCAATATTTTAAAGTATGTATCTACAATTATTTTTTTTTTTTCGAATTGTTACTTTTAGAACAAAGGTTTGAGCGTTTATTATTATTGAATCCCTTTTTTTTTGTTTTTGTGTTTGATTGATGCAAAATTATAATCTATTTTTAAATATCAATCCGCGAACCCGTTCACTCTAGATTAACGATAAAACTCTCCACTAAATTCTAATGTTTTCACTTTGAATGAAATAATTATTTTTAAATTTTAAAAATTCACTTTTAACACTTTTTGCACTATCCACTTTTAACACTTTTAAGCACTTCACACTTTACTTTTAAAGCACTGAGTTTAAACTGTATTTATTTTCACTGTTTGATTTAATTTAACTGACTTATTAAATTTCACTGACTCTAGCACTTGTACTTTTCACAAAATTTTCCTAAGTCCAGGGCTTATTTAAAATTTAACACTTAAAGATTTTTCACTGTTAATCCTACCAAAGACGTAGTACTGCCACGTAACAACTTTTCGAATCCTCGGCGCGACTGTCCCAAAACTGGTGTGTACCGTCATTTTATACCCTTCTCAGATTCCAAAAGACGTATCTGAATTTCCTCTGATAATCAATTCTATCTTTTACCAACTCGCAAATCCGAACATCCCTCCCATCAATATCGATTGTCCTTCCATAAGATGTTCTGCTTTCCGGCTCAAGGCGGTGGTCAGTTTCCATCACACAAATCTAAATCGATAGGGTCCGAATCGGGTAAGTCTGTGTTAATCGCCCAAGCTCCCTTTGTCCTCTGTTCATACAAAATGTAGTTAAGATCTCATGATTTTGCGTTCCTTTTTTTTCTCAATTCGCGATAGGTCCGTCCTCAATAACATATATACAGATCTCAATTTTATGCATCTCGTGCGAAAATTGTTTAAATCCATGTCGAAATCTTTACTACGCATTTTTGAATTTCGATTTGTTTAAATTCTACTTAATTTTATTGTTACTTATATGAGCTTTTCCATTTCCACCCGTACTTTCTATCTCCCTGTCGCAGATTTGAGTTTTTCCTTTATCTTTGAATTTTATTTTTATCCGCGACGTTTTCTTGCACAATTTCTTCTTGATTTTTTTTGTTATTTCTCATAACTCTATAACTAATTATTTTCCAAGTCGTATTTATTTATTTCACGGATAAATTTGAATTGTATCACTTTTCTCCACTTGGATTATTCTTTATCTCCGTTCTTTACCCTTCCTTTTATCTTTTCTCCACTTTTCCCGATGTGTGTGGTCTCCAGGAAAATTTCATACTTCATCTATTATTAATTAATATATAATTTTCCACACTTCTATGGGAGATATACCTAATTAGACTCTGGGATATCTGTCACTTTTATTGTCTGACTCAATCTCCGCCCATTCTCCATCCCTCACTTACAAGATTTCACATAAAACATATGCATTGACATCTGTTTACGTTTAAAATTTTGGTACTAGACTCGTAAATTTAATTTAATTTCAAACCTATTAATTTTAATCTCTTTTGCCTAATCTAAATATTCCATAAGGTCCACGTTAAAGTTAATCGTCTCTCCAATCGTTTATTACCTTAACGTAAATAAAAATCATGTTCGGATTTCGATTGTTTATCCTTCAAAATATACATGAGACCGCCAACCTTTTATCTTGTTTCGATCCCTCTGTAATATTGTGTAACTCTAATATATATCTAACCTAATAATTATGTAAAATGTCTACTTTTCCTGAATCTAATCTATCGCTATATGTTTAGTTTTACTGTCTTCTTCTGATACTCAATTTTCATGTCCCTAGGACCTTTGTAGCAGCTAAAATCTCTGTATTATCCTTCCATTCGGTCGCCGCACTTTTCTAAAATGTCTATTTTTTTTACGAGATTTTCATTCAAGATTGATTTACCAATATGTCCGTTTCATCTTAAATTGATAACGATTAATTTCCATTGTTTCCAACACTCACTCCTCTCTTTAGTACGATTTTTTCGAACTCGACACCCTACTTCTATCATAAATAATTGTACTACAGTTGAAAATTCTGCCAGTAACTTTCCTTCGCTTTTCCCGTCCTTTTTTATACTATCACGTTTATAATTTTTTTCATTGCATTTTTGTGTGTGCGCTTTACAACTTGTAAAATCTTCAAAGCACTCGATTTTCTATGGTTCGCTATCTCATGAATGTCTCAGTCATTGTAAACATTCCCAGGAGTTTGTCACCTTGAAAGTCGATGTTGACCCTAAAGTGCGTTCACCTCTAATTTCTGTGAGAATCGAAATGTCGTTAATTATCTATTTTATTGCCCGATCCAAAGTTTATTCCTTTGTCTGAAGTAGATGCACGCCTCTCCCTTCACTGATTGGTTATTCAAAAATTTTATAGCTCTTTGTTCAGATCTATTGGTTGACAAAATTCAATATTTATTTTTAGGCCTAGGAAAGGGGAAGTACCAGTCGTCCTAGACGATTTTACGACCTCTCTGCTTTCGTCCCGGAATCTTGATTTAATTTCAACTATTACAGGTGTCTACTGCAAGCAAGCTGGATCAATTCTTTCTCCGCCAGATGTCGTTAGCATGTCCGTTTTCATAAATAATTTGCATATTTTCTTGCAGCTATGGTTTATCTGTTTTTTCTTTCACTGTGATTTAAAGCCTTTCATCACAAGTGGAGAGCTGACTTCCAGCTGCTTCCCTTGTTAGAATTACTCATAGCCTCTGATATAACGGACGTGTGTCCTGCAAGACATTTTTGGTAATCATCTTACGATACTAATCCGATACGATAAGTATTCGTAATCTTTGACGAACCAAAGCATTTATTGAACACTCCCGACCTCAAGTGTATTCCTTACCAAGAAGATAATTATATGGTATTACGAGTATGCAACAATTTTTTTTTTTGTAAAATTCACTCAAATTGAATATTTCCTGTGGGCAATAATTACCCGCTGCTTTAAAATTCAGAAATAGTGCTTCTGTATCTTAAACAAATTAATTGCACAGTGTTGTGGGAAACACAACACAATTAATCAATTCTGACGTTTAAGAAAAATAATTTCAGTGTTTTAATTTAAAAGAAAAGATAAGACAAGGCGAGGGTAAATTAAATTACCTTTATTCTTTTCCATTTGTAAATGTGGATATTCGTTTGGTTCGTAAGTAGCTAACATAAAGGTGGAACGGAAAAATAAACATTTCAACGTGACAACCTAAACTTTTATCTTTTTCAAAACATTATTCAAGTATTATTTACGTTTATTTTCAGACATGTTTTCGGGAAGTTTGAAAAAAGCCTGTGGCTAAAGATTATTTAAGTGTTGAAAATGGACCATAAACATCAAATTTAGTTCTTTTACTGTTTGCTATGGGGTATTTATTTATTTATGGAGCGGAGACGGTTTACGTATAGTTCCCGTGAGCACTTAGGCCATATCTCTCATTTTACCTCATTCCTCCCTTTTATAAAGTTCACCAGGGTTGTCGTTGGAATTGTGGCTATGTATTCTGGTTCCACAATGTGTGCTCCCAGATCTCATCTCTCCTCTCCAATCCCCCTTGGTTCCCCTTAGGCACCACAAGGGAAGAGAGCTGCATCTCTCCTCTCCATTCCCCTTTGGTTCAGTGAAGGCCCCACAAGGGAAGAGTTCGCGGAGGTGGCCTTATCTCTCCTCTCCACTCCTCCTTAGTTCCATAAAGGTCCCACGAGGCAGACATGTTTTCGGGACGTTTGAAAAAAGACTCTGGCCAAAGATTATGTGTTGAAAATGGACCATAAACATCAAATTTAAATCTTTTGCTGTTTGCTATGGACTAGGTGCATTGCATTATGCCGTATAACACAGGTCTCATTAGGGTTTTATAGAATTCGCCTTTGGTTCTTCTTTAGAGGAGTCTTAATTTAAAATAACTTGGTGAAGATCGTATAGAGTCTGTTGGTCAGGGTGATTCTTATATTATCGATATCATAGTTTATATTCTATGTCTTGGGAAATATGTTTACGAGAGACGGGAAGGCTGATAGAGATATTGAAAGAAGGGTAAATGCAGATAGCTCCATCAATGCAGGATTGAATGCGGTTGGAGCTACTAAAAATAAATGTTAAAAGAAGCGAATCTAGCAGTCCACAATTGAGTGCTGATATCTACCCTCATGTATGGTAGTGAGGCATCGAACTGGCAGAGGAAGGATAAAAGCAGACTAAATTCTATAGAAATTAGATCCCTTAGGCGTATCTGTGATAAAACCACGTACCATCGTGTGAGAAATGTAGAGATCCGCAAATAATGCAAACGTAATGAGAAATATTAAGAAAGCGACGCTCAGATGGATTCGGCATGTTGAGCGAATGAACGAAGAAAGAATTTAAGTGGACTGAATATGTGAATGATAGAAGAAGTCGGGTACACCCGAGGAAAATATGGCATGATCATGTGAATCAGATACTGGAGTCAGGCCATTTCAAGAGTCAGAATAATAGAAGAGTATGTATGACACGATGTGTGAATGTTAATGAGAGTGAGTCAAGGAGAGTGTGCCAAGATGTTTGGCGGTCCGTTCTCTCTGCCTACCCCTGCGGGGAAACGGCGTGATGGTTAGTTCGTTAGATTATCTTTTTACCGCTAAGATAAATAAACTTACTCCCTGCTTCTATACATTGACAATTTCCGAAATTATGTTTCTGTTTCTTTATTGAGAATTTTTATAATCCGTAGAAATTATATTTACTACTTAAAAGTCTCCCAAGAACGAAATTTTTGCCTTTTATTCAAAGTCCTGAATTAAATATTCAAAATGATTTTTAATATAAACGGGTGCGCGGCCTTTTTCATACAAAACTTGAATTCGAATTTGAGCCCAAAGTACTTGACCAAACTGAATAATATTTTTATTTTTATCAAAAGATAAAGCATACATTATATAGTAATATATATATATTACATTATTTATTTGTGTTTTAAATTGTAAAATATGATTCTTTAAAGAATTTAATTTTTCATGATTTTTGAGACAAATTTAATTTTTTTGACGAGTTATTTGTAATTATCACAGACATAGGAATTAATAGACGAGAAGATAATGGCGAGGGGTAAAATCAACTGTTGAAGAACGAAGGGAGTAAGGCTGACTGTGATTCGTCAATAAATCAATCTGACAGTAAATAGGCATCTCGCATTATAATATCACCATTTAGTTCTTAAAAGTAAAATCTGCTTTTGAATGAATAGACATTTCTACATGGGAGCGCAAATTACTCACCACGTTATGAACTAATTTGCGAAGTCCAAATTCGGCAAAGTAAGGCAGCTTCTATTTTCAGAGTCGTAGTTAGTTTCAGAGTATTTAGTTAAGACACTTTTACAAATGTCTCATAATTTACTTACCCCAGTAAACAACGATGAGCACACTTGAGAATCGCTACATTGTGATGTGATAGTATATGTTTCTAAAACTGATCCATATAATACGGTGTGAATAAGCTTAAAATAAAGTAAAATAATGCTTACTTATGGAATGTAATACGACAATTGGGTTTATTCTCTTTTTCACATCTATTTTTACAAGTTTTCATATCACAAGTCAACATTTTGCCGTGTTATTTCGTAAAATGAACCGATGATGCCTCGACCATAGTTCGCACAAGAATGATGACGTCACGTTTTCAAATTTCACTTGAGGCCATATGCGAGCCCAGCCGGCTCAATGGAACCGGTATGGGGAGTGGGGATAATACGCTTTTAATCACTTAGGGCAGGTCTACTTATATTCATATGTCTATGGTAATTATTGAAAAAAAAATTGCTCAATTATCAAATTCAAATAGATGTTTTTAAAAATTGAAAATATCAACGTCTAAAATATGATATTGCATTTTGCATACGTTCTTCTGAAAAATTAATGCTGGGCGTATGAAGTTTTGAGTGTGGGATATGGAATAGTTGACTAAATCGTGTATTTCGTACTGGACAGTGGAAACGAATGTTTTCTAGAAGGTGGTCATTAGTCATTGTCAACAACGTTGTTAACACTATGAGCACCGGCCGAATATTACATAAAACTTACCCCGTGTTGGCTAATTTTTGTGAAATTTCATGTTTTGTGAAGGGTTTCTTAAAAGTGTCACAATTATAAAAATACTGGGTTAAATCAATTGAAACTTCTCGTATTTCTTTAAAACACTTTAATATATCACTTTTTTAAAATTATATTTTTTAATAATGTTTCCAGGATGTGGGGAGGTTAGTGCAATCCCGCACGTCACATAAAGATATACACATTTAATTTACAACAAATATTTGAAAATGCAAAAAAAAAAATGAAGAAAAATCAATTATGAATTAAGGACAATTTTGTAGGGCGTGGTCTTGAGTGAGCTTGGACTCAGCGCTCACTCAGGAGTGGCGCTTGGTGCTGGTAGGCTGCGGTCACCACCGTTTTGGTGGGAGGACACTAATCGCATCCTGGCTCCAGTAACCCGGTATCTCATCAGGCCGGCAAATCCATTTACTCCTAATTCCGTGAACATTGTCGATGCGCTGTTGTATTTTCGGTATCCAAATATGATTCTCTGGCGTCATTATATTGGATTCGGAATCGTTCTATCGAGCAAGGGGTACAGGCCCGTATAGTATTGCTGCATTTGCAAAATTTGCGGGCAATCATATTAGACACTATGCTTAGGCTTCTACTTTGTCGTTCGATATCGGCATTGTCCGATAGGTCATGATTAATAATGTGCCCCGAGTACTTTACGTTCGTAAGTTCTTACTTCGTTAAGGTGTACGAGGAGCATCTTACTTGTATCTGGATTTTTTGTATGGTAGTTTTTCCAACTTTGGCCTTTATGTAGAGCCTCATAGCAATATTTGAACATATACCGGGTCTCACTCCTTTTTTGTTCTTTGCACACACCTCGAAGGTTTGTCAGGGTATCGCACATGAAATGACAGCTTTTGAATGGTTCGAGTTGTTGCCATTCATAGAACTATGAAAAAGTTATAATATAAGTCACTAGATGCCACCAAAATGCACTTTTAGACGGCTGGTCAATCAGGTGAAAACACGGGACCAGGATAATACGCAAGGTCATACAATCACTTGTTTACACGGCTCCGGGATAAAAGTGTTAAATGATTTTGACATTTTCGGTCGGATATATTTCTTTTATCTTATAGTGTTGATAATTTATAGAATGCTAACGAGTCCTTTAGTTGTTCAAGTGTTCAGGAGGATTTAAAATCTTAGTGTTTCAGATCCTTTTTGGATTTCTTTCAAACCTTTTAATTAAAAAATTGTATTGCGGATTCCAAATGATCCAAATTCTAATATTGAGCAAACAAAGTAAAACGTTTAGTATTTTAATTACACGTTGTGATCTTAATGGTTTAGACACCCTTAAAATCGATGAATATATTGAAAGTAAAGTAAAAATAAATTAACAAAAAATTGTATAGTTGGTTTTTCATCAGAACTAGTAATGATTGTAACAAAACCTCCTAACTCTCGAATGTTCTGGACTGTTACTAGAAATTTCTAGAGGGCGAAACTCCCAGCCCTTATATCTTCAAAAGCACGCCCTTTACGTAAAAACGGAAACTTTCGTCATGGATGGGAGATAGAAGGCTACCACACCATATAATTCCCTTGATGGTACCGAGACTCATTCATACTCAGCTTCTTATGTTATGTACTATACACTTAGGACGGGTTGTTTCGGAGAATTTGAACAATTCATCAAATTTCAAAGTTCATTTTCAAGTTCTGTGAAATATTTTTTGTTCTGTTTTCCTTTCAGTTTTGTCAAGCAACTAACCTATAATGATATAATAACAGAACTTGAATTGGTCTTTCACAGAACCCGGAAATGAAGGTTGAAATTTGAGGAATTGTTCAAATTCTCCGAAACAACCCTTCCTTATTATTGTACTCCTGAAAAACTTACATAGAACAATGAAAAAAGCCTTCAAGGCGTGAAAAAATACATAAATAATGTCGTCATAATCTCAAATTATAGCCAATCAGTTCAAATTATGAAATAAATCCTAGTTCATTGATCCAGAAATACAACCACTCACAGACAAACCCACAACCGAAATTAGTACGCTTGGTAATGTTTTATCCATTACATTTCAGTTAAAATATTAACAAAATATTGAATTAAAAAAAAAGTAGTAGGTAAGGCTTGTAGCTCATTCTCGTGCTCCCAATTTTTCACCCATTTGCAAACGGAACTCAAATGTTCTGTTGAATAAAATCAAATCGCATGACGTAACCCAGATAAAATACTATTTCCAATACATTTGATACGTTATTTGTGAAGCTTTTTTAGAATGTATGAATTCTGTGACTCTTCTCAGATGTCGCTACCAAATGGTACAAAGCAATGCATTATGTGGATTTTGGTGAGGGACGTTGGTTTTATTTATGATTTATAGAGCTATACTAAAGATGTAAAAAATATATTCACAGTAACTTCAGACATAGAGCAATGAATATATAATCTGATGAACAGTAAATTATTTGAAATGTTTTTTTTTTTGACGGGATATATATAAAAAGGCCATTTTGTAAGAACCTTTTGGGTTACTTAGAAAAGAGTTTTTTTTTCAATGTGCCCAGTTTATGCTACTGTTATTAGTTATTTTGACTCTTAATTAACATTATTCATCGAATTATATATCTCCACGGTGTAAGAGCATCATTCAGAAATAAAACGTTGCTTAAAATGGCTTTAGTGTTTTGGTGACCAAACCTGAATAGCCAGGTACTTTCCTACCTTCCTCTTAGCTAACTTCTTCCCGTCTCCGCTATCTTCAGCCTCAAAACACACCCATGTTGGGGATGTCATAGTCTCACCGGCTCCAGACGGTGGAGAGCAGTCGGGACTCTTGTGCGGATTCACATTTAAAACAAATGTATACAAATGAATGAAAAACAAATATAAAATTCTGCGTCTTGCTTCTAATAGGGCAAATGTCAGTTTCAAAATTTGACGAGGCCCGTGTAGAATGTTTGAGAATTTGTTATTTTTTAGCAAAGTTTTGATTTTAAGAAAGGCGATTTTCTAGCGTAACATGAAAACCCGAAAAATCTTTTCTTGGAATCCAAAGGTATTTATCCAATTTTGTGGCAAAATCGCAAGAAAATATAAATGAAAAACTGACATCGGCAAGCCACATCATTTTTGAACTTTAAACATGAAACGAATAACAAATCCATTATCATTTTTCAAGTAAACCAATGTTACAAGATCATGTGTTTATGTTTAAAAAAATGTATATCTACTAGGATATACTCGTATACCATTATCATCAAACATATCATCTAGTTTCCGCAGGATAACAACTTTTCTACTGAGAAATGTTTTGTTTGCTTTCCTAAATGTTATAAAAGATATATAATTTGAAAAAATATGTAAATATTCTTGAGATTTATTATATTTTACAGCTAAATTAGTCCAGTCAGTGGGGGATAAAAAAGGGCTCCACCTTGCAAAAGGTTAGGTAGTAGCGATTTTCACATATGTTGTTAAGATTGGGACTCTAAAGAAAAAAAAAAGTTTTCGACCTTGGGGGGGTCGAGCTCGATCCGCCATCTTGGATTGAAGGTGTCAAAATTTGGTTTTTTCAAAATAATTATGAAGTGGTTGATTTTACAACCAAATAGTTGAAAGCAAACTTAAAGACAACTAAATTACCTACATTTTTTGTGGATAGTTTTTATTTGTAAGTCTAATAGGTAACGAGTTACAGCGGTTGAAAGAAGAAAATTTTGACAAAAAATTGTAAAACTCCAGTTTTCTTGATAAATTTTGTACGAACATATTACACAATATCATTTTAACGTATTTCTACGTTACAATATACCTATATAGCATCATTCGTGTGCTCAATGACGTTGATTTGTTATAGTGGGATCCTAGTCTACAGCTGACTTGGCAACACTGATTGAGTCCTGGTTACAGGACGTTGCCTGGATGCTCATGTCTGCAGATGTTCTTTTCGATGAAACAATGCCAGTTCAAGTTTCACAAGAACGATTTTTAGCCAATGAAAATAACAAAGTCCGTCTGATTTCGATGCTTACAAAGCAATTTATACAGGATGATTTTACAGTTAAGCAGGCTGAAGAAGATGCTGATGAGTTGATTGTCAATACTGCGATTTCCTTGTGTTCATCATATGACGCTGTTTTCATTATTGGCGAAGACGTTGATCTCCTAGTTCTGCTGACAGCATTAGCACCACCCGGTATATCTTCGCAAACCTGGGAGAGGCAAAACTTTTGAAAGACTGTATTCCGCGAATAGTGTGAAATACAAAGAGGCGGCTGAGAATATTCTGTTTCTTCATGCCTTTAGCGACTGCGATACAACATCGTCCTTCTTCAACCAAGGAAAAACAAAATTTTGTTCGCTTGTGCAAAACGACACAAGACTCAATGCCATTAAAGGAATCTTCAAACAACATGATCCAGAAGACAGCAGTTGCAGGAACACGCTTTCTTGTTGCTTTGTACGGGGGTGACATGGATAAGGAAACCTTGGAAGAAGTCCGCTACAAACGTTTCGCAAAGTCGACAACAAAAAGCAAATTCAATCTTGCCTCTTTGCCACCAACGAACGACGCTGCACGGTACCATGCATTTAGAACGTACCATCAAGTCAAAAAATGGTATGGAGTCCAAAAAAATCCAGAAACTGGGGCTGGAAACGTGACACCAACGGGCTCGTTCCAGTAAGAATGACAAAGAAACCAGCACCCGAGACTTTATTAAAATTTATTTCATGCAATTGTAAAAAAGGATGCGGCGTTGTATGTAGCTGCAGGAAAGCTGGATTGAAGTGTTCTATTGTATGTGGGTGCTGTAATGGTCAAACATGCCGAAATTCGCCAGAGGTTCACATCGATGTCGAGGACGAAGAAGAAGAGATTTTGTCAATGGAAGCCCAGAATCTCAGTATCACAGGCAATGAGTTAGATGATGACATTGATGACGAAGACTGTTATTAAGTAACATAATTTATAGTAACATAATTCATAGTAATGTAACATAATTTCGAAATCTACCATCGCTGGTATATCTGTGGAGTAGCCCTACTGGGGATAGAACAATAAAAAAATGCGCCATGTTCTCTACCTCATGGTGGTGTGGAAATGAGTTAACAAAATTATCATAATTATGTAATGAATAACCCGAAAAAATTACAAAGTTGGGAATTTCATCATTTTTTAGAAAAATATTCACATTTCCGCCACTGTAACTCGTTACCTATTAGACTTACAAAAAAAAACTTATTACACAAAATGTAGGTAATTTAGTTGTCTTTAAGTTTGCCTCGTACAATTTGGTTTTAAAAACGACCACTTCACAATTATTTTGAAAAAAACAAATTTTGGCACCTTCAATCCAAGATGGCGGGTCGAGCTCGACCCTCCCAAGGTCGAAAACTTTTTTTTTTCCTTAGAGTCCCAATCTTAACAACATATATCAAAATCGCTACTACCTAACCTTTTGCAAGGTAAAACTCCCCACTGACTGGACTAAATAGTGTTTTTCACAGTAAAAAAATCAAAATGAAAAAAAAAAGTTTATTTTTTTTGCTACAAAACATATATTCCTTTAAAACTAAAAAAAACCACTTCTTTGGTTGGACTGAGGATTGCAATTTCCTACCCAGGGAATAGGGTAGACTACTCTACGAACCTCTTCAAATGCCGATCGGGTAGGAACGATATTTATTTCTTAGATTAATTGCTTTAATGTCATCCGTAATAATTCTCATACTTATCAGAGTACTCACAGCCCTCATATTTCTCATAGTACGCACAGTCCTCATATCTCATAGCTCTCATAGTACTCGTTGTTCTCAAGGTTCTCATTCTCTGATTCTCAGAATTCTCAATTCTCATAATTCTCATAGTGATGAAGTTTTCAGGTTTCTAATAGTTCTCAGTTCTCAAAAATCTCTAGGTTCTCATAGTTCTAAAAGTTATTAAAGTCCTCAGATTAATATTAGTTTTCATTGCTCTCATAGTTTTCATAGTACTCATAGTCAAAAATTTGCTCATAATTATAAAAGTTCTTAGAGTTCTCGTAGTTCTTATAGTTCTCAAAGTTTTAATAATTCTCATAAGACTCACAGTCCTCATATTTTTCATAGTTCTTTTAGTCCTCATATTTCTCGTAGTTCTCATAGTTCGCATTATAGTCATAGTCCTCCTGGACTAGCTCATATACCAAAAAAAACATCTCATAGTTTTATAGTCGACATATTTCTAATAATTTCTCAATTCACAAAAATATAATTAAAAACATTTTTTTCCTTATATTTCTCACAGTTCTCATAGTTATCATATTTCCCGTATTACTAATTGTATCCATATTTATCATAGTTTATGCTCCTCTCTCCCATCAGCCTCATAACTGAACTGAGGCTGATGGGAATGGGAAGTAGGAAAGGAGAGGGAAAGGAGGAAAGATGAAAAGTCAATCAATATTCATCTTTATTCGGTTCAGTCGGGTAATATTATATTTGTGGACGAGAGAGTGCAGTAAAAAACCTTTTATTTTTATTTCCAAAGTGTTTCAAAGTCGTGCTTTTTAATTTAAAGATTATTTGTCTACAAATTATAATTTCTTTTGTCCACAGATCAAAAGACTCGCCGCGCTTCAAGTCGGAGTGTCGCATGTTTTGGACAGATTGCTACAGTGCGATGTAACAAAACTTTTTACAAGCACGTGAACGTGGAATCATCAAACAACGCGGGACTTCCTGGTAGAAGTTAAAAAGAGGTATGTAATAATACAATTTATTTTCTGAGATCTGTTTGATTTGGATATTATCGAATTTAGATTTAAGACCTCATAGGAAAATTGTATAAAAGCTTATAACTATGTGACCTCTTATTAATACAATAACGATTATGAAGACTTTTGAATGATGTTGGTACATAGGCCCGATAGCCGAATTTCAGATCAACTTTCCAAATAGCCAACTACTTGGTTATACCATACTAATCTTGGAGAAAATCGTTGTATATATTCCTTTCAAGATCCTGACTGACCAACTTTCCAAATCACTTCTAATCATTCTTCTCCAAATATTAATTTCTTTACTTATTCGAATGACGATTGGACATTGTTCCGTTCCTTCCCATCTTTTCAAAATTCACGTGATTGACTCCTCAGATTGTACTTTCTGTGGTATAGAAGTGGGAACTTTAGATCATATATTTTTTGGTTGTCCCTCTCTAAACAAATATCCTTTCTTCTATCAAGCTTTATCTAAAATTACCTCCCCTCCATTTAACATCTCATCTCTTTTAAGTCTGAATTCGACCCCAATCTTCCATGTAATTTTGAAAATTGCCCATTTAAACAAAATTGATGTAAAAAAAAGACCTTCAATCTCTCCATAGTTTGAAATGATGGCAGAGAATACCCTTGAAGGGTGAAAGCCAGAAACAATTGGAAAAAAGCTTTATGAAATATGATATTTCCCGATTGATAAATTTTCCGAATGATCCACTTGACTGTTGATCATCTGTGCAACTAATTGATCGTTTCCAGAAAATATTTGGAATGAATAACTTTATCAACAATTTTCATATACATTTAAACGATGAGTACGAATTATGATATTCTTGTACTAACTACCTGTGATGATTTCAGCTGCACCAACTTGTGGTGGACTGGTTCCTCTTTATATTACTTATGGTTCAGATTTCATTGATCTTATTGGATCTATGGATGGGTAGACTCAAGTGTAGGTATACGAATTCCTGGTTATTGTCGCACTACTGGTACAGGTTAACTGAAGGAAATTGACTGGTAAAAATACATTAAAGTAAAGCATACCCATTTATACGAGTTGGCGTATTCATGCTATCTCTTTCATACATTTAGACATACGTTCATTACACTACCAAATGCATTCCTTATTACCCTCATTACTAATGGAGGAAAATTTTCTCTTAATTCGGGAGGCGTGTATAGGTACCATCGCCCTGGGAACCATTTATTGGATAACCAACACAGGGGTGCCCGGGTTCATAGGATGAGCATCTGGCACGCCAGATCGGGAGAGACTGGTTTGGGGAGACCGTTTAACCTCTCCCACTGGTCTCTCGACCTATCATTTTACGCCGCAGTTGGAGAGATGTGTTCATATGTCTGTCACTCATTCCTACCCAGCCCTCATACCTTTTACCTTCCCAGAACTTCCTTTCCTTAAAAAGACCCTTTATACAGCACCCCAAAAGATGGCATTGGCTCTGACGAAAATTATTTTTATTTTTTATTTTTGACTATTCCTATGTAAAAGCTCCTAAAAAGGCGTTAATAGTCAATATAAACGTTAGTTTGTTCAAAATCTTAAATCTCCGAAAATTCTTCACCGATTGCTTTGAAATTTCGACACAACGTTGGATTCGAATACGCGTGTGTTTTTATACATATATATAGAACACAAGTGTCATCAAGTGACAGGTAAAAGTATGCTTTAAAAAAACCGTCCCATCTGTTGGACGTAAAAGCAACATGCGCTATTGTTTTTCTATCCGCACAAGCCGACTGAGCCACAGCAACGCATGGCGGGGTGCAGCTAGTTAATAAATGAATTAACATCAGACACATATACATTAAATTATCTACTACTCTCCCTATTATCCACAGGAATCAAACACACAACCTTCTGGATTTAAAGTAAGGTGGTGATAACATTGCGCTACAAGGGTTACCTTCTTCAGCCTGTTGAGAAAATGTCCAGATTTCCAGCAATGTGGTAATTTATAGATTCCTGTCTATTCCTTCTGTGAAATAAGATCAATCAAATGTTTGGCTAGCGTAGGTATAATAATAAAATTAATTGAAGCTTAGAAAACTATTTCTATAGAGAAGCCTTGTACAGTAGGCTTCGTTGGCGATTGAACACAAAGTATAGCACTACGAAGCGCCTGCCAATAAATTGCAATGTTAAATCTTATTGTATTGGATACAAAAAATTACACTAACCACACGATCGATTTTATTTATTTATTAATTATTCATTAACGCCCTATCGGGGTTTTATAGAGGAAATTGGCAATTTTTGTACGTAAGTATAACATAATACATGCATAATAGCAAAACTATTTACAAAAAAATTAAAATCAAATTCTAGTACTAAGATTAACATCAAATCAAAATAATAACACCTGATCTTGTAAATAAAGCAAAGTTTCAAATATAGAGTAAGTATGTACATTGTACATTCGTATATGCAGACAGTTATTATTGTTGTAAATAAGAAAATAATTTACTAGTAATGTGAATAAAAATATGTATTATAAAACATAATATATGTTTAAAAAAATGAGGAAAATAAAATTTACAGAATAAAACTAATAAGTAATGGCAAAATACCAACGCTGTAATTAATATCGAATGTAAATAATAGTACTTGAAATGGTAAAATAAATCAAAAACGCGTTTCCAAAAACAAGTGCCAAATTTATAGAACCTAAAATATGGAATAAATGGTGATATCTAGGTGGATTTATTGGCCTTACAGTAGTAAGCAGTATTATATGTCTCCATATTAATATTTTTAGAAATGGTATTAATTAAATAATATGGTAAATGTTTATATACTCGTATATAACACCAATCGCTCGGGTGGTTATATAAGAAGTATAATAGCAAATCTGCCAATTTACACATTTACAATTTTTTTATGCAGACTCGAAAAAGTTTTTTGCCGTAAGTGATTATTTGCTTTAAGTATTTAATTATTTACCTTATTGCTATTCTATATTCTTACACACAAGAATGCAAAGTTCCTACAAAGTTATTTGTGAAAAATTCAATTATTAAAGAAAAAGATAAATATGTACTTATTCATAACTGAAAGTCTTGTATTGGTACGTATACATTTGTGAACCTGAACGCGAACCGAGCCCCGAATTACGGGAAAGGATCGAAGCAACTGCAAGCGGCGTTTCGCGCCCTTTGAGGTGTCTTTGTTCCTTTCCCATAAGTTGGGGTTCAGTTCGGCAGTTCAGCTGGCGTATGTATACCTAGCGTTAGGTGGTTTGGCAATTCGACGTAATGTATGCTTTAATTGCGCCTGCTTATGACCGCCATGTGAGTTGGACAGACGCAGTATAAAGATTACTGTCACTTCACTGTTTCGTTAAAAGAAAGCTTGGTGTTTTCATTTCATAAATCCGTGCATATAGTAATTTATGTCGAACCATAATTTACTTGATGAGAGATATAGTACTACATTTGGTGACAGATATAACACTACAAACTGAACGGTTTAAACAATAATTAAATTCACCAATATAAATTATATTATATAAATATTTATTAATAAACTGACGAAATCATATAAAACACGAAATTTCCTCAGTTCTTTGTTTATTCATTTAATTTATTCCTCTGTCCAAAATCTTCGAAGACTTGAAATTATTTTCAGTTCCGTTGATATTTTATTATTATTTATTATGTAAAATTTAAACTTCTTTTTTAGTTGATTTTTACCATACCCCAACTTTTTAGTTTAATGTTGATTTTGGCCATTTACTGGCAGGTATCAATACGTTTTTCTCTTTTTTCGTATTTTTTGTACTTAGTTACGAGTCTTTACGTTAATTCTTGTTGTTCTTATCTAATTTTTATATAATATTATTTAAAATAATAATAATATGGAGAAATTTAACTGTACATCCAATTCGTATAACTGGGAATATAAATATTCTTATTTCTTTACGTTAATTTTAATGCACTCAAATAATTTACGAAAACTTGTTTTATGTAAAAACCCCAAGGGTTAAATAAATAAATATTACTGTCATGACAATTGTGGGATTTCCGCGTTCCTCGTAAGAAAAAACTACGCGTGTTGAAAATCTTGTGCCACAGTTTTACTGCTTTACACGATCAGATTTCATCTTTAGATAAATAATGTTCAGCTTAAATTGCAGCCCACTGTTTCCGAGTGCCATCTACAATAAATGTTCTCATTTCTAAAGATGCGGAAAACGTCGATTGTCCCATTCCACCCGCATTTTCGCCGATTCAATGGGACGCCGGGCGCTGGCTTTGTTAGTTAGGGTCACTGGTTCAATTGACATACATTCATACTTCACCAGAGACGCTGTAGGGATACGGTGTATCTTCTGATACGACAAGGCAAAATAAATAGAATTATTTTCTTTCACACACAGTATTCAAAATCTCAGTATTTTATGAAAACTGTATACATTCTGTGTAAAAGGGTTAAGCCAAAAGGGTTTTTCAATTTCTTTTCGAATAAATATGAAAACTATGTACATTTTTTTAACATTAATCTTCGGAATCTACAGGGTTTTCCAATAAGAGGTGTTATTTTGATATTCAATCGTAAAAGATCAATGGTTTCGTTGCTTGTGTAGCACATAGCGCCGTCTTGTTGAAAGTAAACGTCGTCCAGATCAATACCATCCAATTCCGGCCATAAAAAAATCATTAATCATCTCTCGATAGCGCAATCCATTCACCGTAACTGTTGCTCCAGCCTCATTTTCGAAAAAGTAAGGTCCAATGACTCCGCCGGGCCATAAACCGCACCAAAAAGTCACACGTTGAGGATAGAGAGGCTTTTCAACAATAACTTTTGGGTTTTCCGATCCCCAGATGCGACAATTTTGCTTGTTGACAAAGCCACCGAGGTGGAAATGGGCCTCACCACTCAAGATGATTTGCATTTGATTCACTCAAGTGAATTTTAATAATTTCAATGCGTTGTTGAAGCGTGTATCGTTCTATTTTTATTAATGGCGTAGTTTTAACTTGTCAAATGTAAAAAAATGACAGCTTCAAAAGAAACATCTACCGAAATAGCGGGCTATTCAAAATAACACCTCTTATTGGAAAACCCTGTATTATGTAATATACTGAAAGAGGTTAACTTGTACGTTCCTGACACATTTAAGTCACGTAATGGAATGGACTTGAGTCTTTCGGAAATTGACCATTTACGACAGTCAACAGCGTCATGAGCTATCGGAATTAAAGAAAAAGATAAATATGTACTCATTCATAACTGAAAATATTATTAGGTGGCTTGGCAATTCGGCGTCTGCTTCAATAGACAAGTTGGTGAGATGGACAAACGCAGAATAAAGATTATTGTCATTGATGTTTTGAAGGTTGAAGGAACCGAGGAGCAGGAAGGTGGGAAAGTACCTGAATAATCCTGTCACCAAACACGGCTAAAGTCATTTAAAGTGATTAAATTGTGAAAAAAACACCAGCGGATTTTAAACCGTGACCTCCGTATTGCTAGTCGATAGCCTTACACTTAAGGCGTTAAATTATCAACATATTTCTTATCATTTCTATTTTATTTAACTTTTTTGGTCTCCACTAGTTTTATAAATGTCGAAAACCATTTTATTTGGATTAAGGCGATTCACTACGTCGTGTTATATTTTAAATTGAGCCGTTATCAATAACAGCCCTTACATTGATGGCGATAAGGTTAAAATTCCCGCTTAACACCATCCGCCTGTTTTGATTTATGCAAGGAAAAAACATGGCCAAAGAGTGCCTTTTATTTTATTTTGTTGATGTTCAGGCATAAATATTAAATTTTTTTCCGATCATTTTATAAATAACTTAATTTGCCACATTATACAATAAAATCATAACCGAAAATGAGTTCTTAAGTAGGAGATTTTGAACTTTAAAGCAGTTTTTATAGGCCTTATACATTATTTTTTTCTGGGCTTATAAAAAGACTTATCTAAAAAATACTCGATTATTTCAAAGACCAAGATGTATTCTACTCGCAGTATTTAATTAAAGCATCTGAAACATTTCTAGGCGACCAAATTTCAAACCAAAAACACATGATTTTGTATTACTACGTAGTGCATCTCCCTAAGAAATTAACTTAGTGATCGATCAGGTTGATTAGCGAAAGATGAAAATCGAACAGCTTTGAAAGTCTACCTTATCTATATTTATCATGTGAGTATGGATTATCTATGGTTTTCTACTTTCAAAGCTGTTCGATTTGAAAGTAGAAAAGCATAGATAACATTCTGCCAATAAATTAACTTAGTGAACGCTCAGGTTGATTAGCGAAAGATAAAACTGATAGATGAAAATCGAACAGCTTTGAAAGTCAACCCTATCGATATTTATCATGCGAGTATGTATTATCTATACTTTTCTACTATTTTCTGATATATTATGTCTCCTCATTAAAAGAGTACGCTTAAATGGGTTTGAAATACTCGCTAGGGACGAAGATACGAACAGAGGGAACAGATAATATACTAGTATATTTAAAGGCGAGGATGGTGAATTGGAAGGTAGATAAAGTATTATGTTATGTGGATATCAAATATTGGGATAGATAATATTTCAGATGCGTATTTATCTGGGGTCAAGGGAAAGGATTTTAATTAGACATGATTCCCGTGTAATGCGGCGGAGCTGTTAATATATTGTGTTTTCCACTTGTTTACGTATTTTGCCAAGTAAAAATGCAAAAACATTTCAGCGATCGCTTTTCATAATGTGCCAGATTTATAGAACCTAAAAATATGGGATAGACAGTGTAATATGGGTGAATTCATTGGTTTTAAACCGCAGTAAGTAGATTCATTATGTCTCTATATAAATATTTCGAGAAATGTTAATTAAGTTAACATAAAAACACTACTAAAGTACATTTTCGACGAATAAAGTAAATTTCAACAAACACTAATAGACCAGTTAGACGAGCGTACATACAAAACATAAAAACTCCGTGGATGAGAACAAGATTTGGACAAAGACACCACAAATAACATGAACAAATTATTAAAAGCACACAAATTGAAAATATCTCCCGAGTAAAAATAAATGCCGCCGACGGGATTTTAACCCGCAACTTCCGATGTCCGGTCAGTTGCTCTGGACCACTGAGCTACGTCGACTTATTCCCAATCCGCTAAATAATTAAATATGTACAAGTACTTCGATCGACAATTACTTCTTATTATATCTTTTCACCTGTAAACAACCAAATTTTTTTTTGTAGGAAAGTCTTTGTTAATGTTGAATTTCCCACTAGATGGCGTCGAGATATATTATATCTACATTTGTTGTTGAAATATTTTGACTTTTCAAATATTGTTATTATATAGTAATAATTATTCATTCAGAAAACATTGAAAAGATTCAACGGAAGTTTCTAAGGTTTATAAATTATAAATTGCATATTCCTATATAAAACATAAATTACAATTACCTCTTGGATAAAATGTCTCCATTGAAACTTTCAGAAAGAAGAATAAGCACAGATTGAATACTGTTACAAAGAATACTACATTTTAAAATTGACTGTCCCGAATTACTTCAATGTATCAATATCCATGTTCCCAAAAAATCATGCCGACATTTCTTACCTTTTTACTTCAATAACACCAGGACACTAGCTTACCAAAATTCTCCGATTCCGAGACTTCACAATCTCGGAAACAATTATTCTGATCTAGGTGATATATTTCATTTGAAAACTAATCAGTATAAATGTTATATATTCTATCACTTTTATTCTTCTAGACACAAATAGACCTATGTACCCATTTAACTTCTCCGCTTCTACTATTTTGTTTTGTTGAATCTTTTAAACTCAATTATATGCGTTAGGATTCATTTTTGCCATTATGTTTACATTCTTCTTTACTGTATTAATTTTTAAGTGATTACTCTGATATAAAATGCTTGTATTTTTTTTCTTAAGAAAAGCCCACTAGGGCGTGGAATAAATAAATAAAAATGCTTATAATAATTTGTGCTATGCATAAAAACCTTGTCTTATAAACATAAGTTTATCATTAAAAAAAATACAAGGCAATATAAACATTTAACATTCTTACACTCGACACGAAAAATGAGGAAAACAAAAAACATATCACAAACAAAATTAAGAAATGTATTAAAGAACAAATAAGCATGTATTATAAAAAAAATTCTTAAAATATTCAAAGTTTTACCTACATAGTAAACATATCATACACAACCTGACTAATAATTAGGTACATATTGCTTTGTTTTTATAACTACCATAATTGTTTTAATTTCATTATTGTATTTATTTTTTTTTCACTTAATTTTTTTTCTTTAATTAATTTTTCTTTTAAATTCGTTTAATTTAACATAATTTCAATACAGTTAATATAATTTACAATCAATTTGCATCATATGATTGTAAAATGGGGTCATCGGCACGGGTATAATATTTTATAAAAAAAAATATAAAAATCATCGCAATCGATAGATCTCAATAGAAGTGTAAAAATGTTTTTTTTTTTTTTTTTTGAGTAGAAGTGTCATGTTCGTGAAGAACCTTATTGGATATGTTCCGTGTGTGGATGTATACGAGGAGACATGATATTTTATATTTTCCGAAAATGTTTTTTTTTACATTAGCTCCACACAGGAGGCCCTGAGAAACAAAATCCCTCGGGGCCTTTTTCATCTTTGGGGATGCTGTGTGGGGGGTCTTTTTTATTGAAAGGACGGAGAGGAAATTCTGGGAAGAAAAACGATATGAAGGGTGGATAAGTATAGAAATTTTTTGAAAAAAATTTTCTAGAGTTTGTTCCATATCACTGTCGTTGTTCATAAAATTCCAATCTCTATAAGTGAGTTGGTGGTTATAATCAATCCAAATATTCTATTCAATAGTGCTAGCAAAAAAAATGAGGAGTTTTGTGAAAAAAATTAAACGATGAAGGTACTGATTACCTCCTGCCACAATCGATATTTTCAATTTGTTTGCGGATAAAAACAATATTATTATTATTAAAATCCATCATAACTAATTTTCTTTCTCTAAAAATATCACAAATATGAAAATTACATTCCCATCTATAAAAAAATACATCTATGAAAACTATGTAATATCTATGGAACACATCCTTTGTTCAAAGTTTCGAACTCAACCCATATCTATGCTTCGATCGAGCGGCTTCTTCCATAGAAACGTCAGACGATAATGCCTGATTTATCGGCGTGTAATATATCTCCTTGTATCCGAATCGCGCGCGAAAACAAAGCAGCTGTCAAGGGGAATTAGTATTTTGAATATCGAACAGTTCGGGTGGGCGTTGTTGCCAGCTTTGATAATTTAAGCAATACGTCACGTGGTGCGATACATTCGCGCCTAAATGTCAGGTTTTTGCTTGTGGTAACATATAGCTTTGTTTCTTGTGGGTTGGGTTAAGTTAAATTAAACATATGTGTTGATATGGTTATAAGATACAACGTAAATATAAATAGATAGGTACACTAACTTGTGAGTTGGGTTAGGTTAGCCAGTGGAACGCTGATGGGTCTCTGGAGAACATGCGGGAATTCTAATATTATCCTTTTTAGAATAATTTGCGATGCAATTTTGACCTTAATGGTTCAAAGAGTGTATGAAAAAAAAATTAGCATCCTTTGGGCTAGTGACACTTTAGATTCCACTAATATTTTCTGTTTTATGCTGTGGCCTTCGACGGGTTAAATCAATCAGTATTTAGCGACAAGGTTCCCAAACTTGACATTTCCTCCATAGCTTCTTCATCATACAATACTTTACTTATACATATTCATGTAATTAACGAGGACAAAATTATTGCCGTTTTTCTCAAGCTAAAACCAAAATACTCCGTCCTCCCAGATTGTATAGCACCTGTCATACTCAAAAGATACTAAAATTATCTAATTCAACCTCTGAAGCACATTTTAAACCTTTCACTTAATAATACACCTATACACAAAAAGGGTAAAAAGGCAATCGATAATTATGATACTATTCAAATGCCCCTTTTGGAGACCTGTTTTGCAGCAAATTACTCTACGTTTCTAGGAAAAGTTTCAATCTTTTTGTGGACGGTTTTGAAAGCTAATGTATTGGTTTTAAATCAATCTCAGTTAAAGAAGATTCTTGCATAATCCAAAACTTGTAACAGCAATTAACTTTATTCTACCGCAGTCAAGACAAAGGACGTTGAAAACATCTGAATTATTTTCTTACTTTGATTCTGTTTTAAAACATATTAAAAAAATCTGTTTAATTTATAATGATTTGAATTCAAAAACTCAATGATACGAGAGTGTCCATCGGTTATGACCAATCTCCCGTTTAAAATCAAAGAAACTGCCCAAGGAATCGAGAGCAGTATTCTAAAATACCCACAATAGGTAGTCAAAATCCCAAAATTGGGGAGAACAAAATAACAATTCACCACAATTTCCCACAAGTAAAATATGCAATTCTACCTCAAAAATTAAACACCATTATTTTGAAATTAGCATTATATATTTTTTCTGGACATTTTCTCTTTCGTTCAGGCTTTAAAATAGAAGTATATTAGAAAATTTGCCGCTAAATAAACCGAAATTATTGTATATTCTCAAAATGATCGTGAATATAATTTTATATTGTAGAATAAATAATAAATGTCCAGAATCCCCAAATTTTTCCCACAAAACGTTACTCCCCGCAATATACTCAATCATTAAAAATCTTAGAATTCCTCACAATTTGGGGAATCCGGACCGCTGCAAGTCACTCCCTCACAACTCTTGACCAATTGGAAATGCGCGTTCAGTGTTACCACTTTTTGACGATCAAATATTATATATACGATACTGAACGTAAAAGATCTTCGGGATTGAATATTAGACTTTCAGGAAATTCTTTTTATGACAACCTACGCAAAGCACACGGTCAATTTTTACAAACGAGGGTACAAATTATAAACTCAATTAGTTTTGTTTCCCCATTAGGTTTTATTTGCAAGGTTTTTACCGGCAAAAAGCTTGTATACATTGGCCTAAACTAAATTCAGAGGAACACAAGATTATGAAATTCCCCAGAATTGACCTCGAGAGCAACTAATTTCCGAACCCCAAAATTTATTATAAAGCTGGAACCTCTAAATTGAATTTGAAAATTATTAACTTCCATCCTCGCTCCTTTTTTACCCAAATTCGGACGAAAAAATGGCCCGCATTTTTATGCTAACGAAGGCTGCCACCAAAAAGGAAAAATTTCCTATTTTTATACACTATACTGTACACTATATTGAGTAACTAACTAACTAACCATCACGCCATGTCCTCGTAGAGATAGGCAGAGACCGCCAACACATTTATGTCTCGGCACATACTCCTTGCCTCATTTACATTCAATGTTTTACTGAAATATATTTAATTTTTTTTTGGCGAACTAAATTTATTCATTTCTGTTTATTAGTTTTCTATGTCGGTTTTTCAGAGTTTTTTCGTTAATCTCTTTCAGCCAGGTTTTTATTCTTCATTTACAATCATTCAAATCTTCTATTCGCCTTTTATCAGGGGGAAGGATGTTGTGGAGTTTCGTCGCAAAATAAATATAATTTCTTTGTCCGAATGTGGTTTTATGACCAGGAATATATTTTATCTCATTGTGATTCAGTATTTTTTTTCAGTAAGTTTCAAAATTATTGAAAATTTCAATCGAAGGCGTTCTTATGGGTACTTTCAGTAATGTCTTTATGATTCCTTTATGAATTGTGTTTAGGTTATGTATATACTTAGATACAGCAGATCCCCATTCTATAATTCCATATTCAATACCTTCATACAACCTTACTGCTGCTTATATTCTTACTTAACACATATTAAAGCGGCTATTAATTCTGTGTTTGATGGTTTATAAAGGTAGTAAATTATTTTGACTAATTAATATTAAAGGGAATTTATGAATTACTGTAATTAATTATTTATTCATTCAATTATAACTAACCTGTCAACGTTTTTTTGGCATTCTGAAAAACGACTTGGAGTGTTTTTGTTGTTTATAATTATTACACCCGTAAACTGCACACACAGTCTTACAAAACCTTATTTTTAAGGCGATGCTCTACGTCGTGTAATATTTTAAATTGAGCCGCTATCAATAACAACCCTTACGAAGATGGCGATAAGGTTTAAATACCCGCTTAACACTATCCGCCTGTTTTGATTTATGCAAGAAAAAAACATGGCCAACAAGTGCCTTTTATTTTATTTTGTGGATGTTCAGGCATAAATATTAATTTTTTTTTTCGATCATTTTATAAATAACTTAATTTGCCACATTATATAATAAAATAATAACCGAAAATGGGTTCATAAGTAGGAGATTTTGAACTTTAAAGCAGTTTTCATAGGCCTTATAAAATTTCTTTTTCGGGGCTTATGAAAAGATTTATTTAAAAAATACTCGATTATTTCAAAGGCCAAGATGTATTTTACTCGCAGTATTTAATTAAAGCATCTGAAACATTTCTAGGTGACCAAATTTTCAAACCAAAAACACATGATTTTGCATTACTACGTATGACATCGCCTTAAGACATTTGTGTAATCAATATTGATCAAAATACAAATTAAGTACTAAATAAATTAATTTTGCCGCCATTGAATGGAATGTTAACGTCAATATGCTACACCAGCTCCTCTAGCGGCCAGCGTTGTTGATACTGTCAATATTTTACTAGAGTTGGACGTATTATTAATATTATTTGATCATTTTGACTCCTGTTTGATCCGCTTGATTGTGCCAGATGAAATAATTATTGTTATTAATTTTACTTAAATAAGATGATCGTAGGTGTTTTGAGACATTAAGGCGAAGCCTAATGCTAAATCAGTTTTTGATTAATCTTTAAAACGAATCGGTGTACATTATTAAAATATTAAAAAACTATGATTTGGATAAAATGAAGGTTTTCCTATCGTTTCGCTTGAGTAGAATAAAAATACAATAATAAATTACTCTATAAAAAATGTAAATGTAAACTTCTAAAAAATATTTTTTTTCAATAGAAATGTATTAACGCGTATATGAAACAACCCTAAAATATACAGTATTAAAGCTAATATTATGTGTGACAGTTTCAATTGATTAACTTTTTTGCTTTCTTATAAAATTATTTACTAAATAAATAAAAACCAGTTTTGTGCTTGAAATCGAACGTTTCTAGACTCCGTTTGTCAAGCGATTTTAATGACTACCTACAATATAAGGTATACCAAGAATTTACACATGTTTGGCTTGTAGTTTCCTCTTAAAAGGGAGATATGTAAGTACGAATGTTAGAGGGAGCGCGATTATATTTAAAAAAAAACGATAATAATTAAGCGAAAATATTTAATAAAACACGACTCGTTTGTAATACAGCCAAAAGCTCTCTAAAAATGCTTTAATTTCATTTAAAGATACACTGTGATTTTTTTCATGCCTGTAACATATTGGATAACAGAACAAAACGGGTTTTAAATAATTTTCGAGAAAACAAAGTCGGGTACGCCCGAGAAAGACACGGCACGATCAAGTCGAGCACAATTGAGTCGGGCCATGTCAAAAGTCAGAATAACAGAAGAGAATGTATGAGACGATGTATTTACATTGGGTTTCTACATATTGCTAAGATATTTGAATTGTAGCGTCGAGAAAAATCTATATTAACTAATTAATAATAAACCACTCGACCTACTTAGTACCTACTCCCGAATTATGTACCTGCATTCCAATTCGCATCGTAAACAGAGCAACCTACGTACTTCAAGTACCTACCTGTCTATCGACGACAATAATACTGCAGTCCGTCTGGGATACTACGAGAACTCGCCAGAAGGTTCGAGTCTACGGCCTATGCATAATCACCGCAATGTCGAAGGTTCCCGAAACACACAGTCCGAGCGAGTGGTCTCGATTTAATTGCAATTTACTACCTACTGTCGCCATCGGCCGTGTAGTATAAATAAGCCTGACGCAGCGAGTCAGTCAGTCAGTCATCATTCCGCCGTCAGTCTACAAGGCTCAACGAGTGATAACCCGCGCTACTCTTACTAGCGCAAAGGACCATATTCCCGGCTTCGCCCGTACCATCATGGACTCTATCGGGACACCATCAAAGCGCCTCGGCCACGTCCATGGCCAGCGCTACTCGGATTACAAGCGCCCTGGTTCCAGTGTCTCTGACCAGCGCTTCTTCCACGCTACCATGACCACCACGAGGACACGCAGCATCCTCACTGGTCTACATCGTTCCCGCTCAACCGCCTACAAGGTCCGTCGTACCTTCGGCCGTTTCGTCAGCACTGGAGTGCCTGAAGACCTACGTTCTTCGCCAGTGCCTGACCTTCATCGAGTCCCGGTCACCAGCGCCCGGCGTCGACTCACTGACCCGCGCTCGACCACCACATCATCGCAGCAACCGGAGTATTCAACATTTGTCCTACATCATCTCCTCGTCACGGCAACTGACTCACCAATAAACACATGTGACCTTCACAACTTTCTTTCATTTTGTGCCTCTCTCCTGATCACTAAAGAATACTACTTTTCCATAGAAGCATTAACTTGTGTTTGGAAGAGGATTGTACTATACATTATTGTAGTTATAGTAAGTAATTAATTATACGATAAATATTACATGTTGTAGTAAGTACAATACAGTGAAAAAGTAAAAATATAATTATATAATATATTTGGTAGATTTTCAAAAATAATATCGCCTATTTTAGCCCCCTGACCCAAATGTATCGACTACCTATATAATAAGATTGAGTGTGCTGAAGTAGATATTTTTGTTGATAATTTATATGAATTCAGAAAAAAAATGCTATTGTTACATAATATGTTGCACTGATTATATTATGTATTACTTGCGTCTCTTACTTTTATATTTGTATTTCATATATATTTTTAATTTTGAATTTTTATTTGTTTTATATTTTAATCTTTATTTAGGTATATGAAAATTAACGTGTCTTTGTATGTGTATTTATATGTTAACTGAGTTTTTATAACTGGATTGTCCTCGCGTAAGAGAGATCGTCTGTAAAAACCCAGGATAAATAAATAAATAAATGTGATATAAATGTAAGTAAGGTGTGAATGAGGCAAGGAGTTTGTGCCAAGACAAGTTATTTAGTGGTCCGTCTTCACTGCCTACCCCTGCGGATAAACATCGCGATGGTTAGTTAGTTATTTTTTACAATACGATCATTTTGTTTCTACATTTGAAATGTTTTTTATTCTAATTTACGGCACAATTAAGAATAGAAATTACTGTAAATGGCTTTACCCGTGTTTGATGACCTGATCTGAATAGGCAGGTGATTTTTAACCTTAATTTACCACATCTCCTTCCGTTCCCCATTTTTCCCGTGGTCGAGGAGTAAGACTTTCGACTAGCAAGCTAAAGGTCACAGATTCAAATGACGACGTACGCAAGTAAATTTTTTTTTGATTATTGAAGACAATATTAGCGATTTCTAAACGAAAATCTGAAACAGAAAAATCAGAAAAGGATACGGTCACATCTAGGACACGAACCCAGGACCCTTGTCTTTCCGGGACAGTGCTCTACCAACTGAGCTAATGGGACCCTATCTCTTCCGGTCATATTTAACTGTATCATACTTCGAATAAGAACTACCAACATTGTCTTCATTTTTTCACCGCACATTTTTTATTGGCAACTATCTTTATGTATGATTGCAAGATTCAACCCGAACTAAATGCAATCTAGACAGCGTCTTTTTTTAGATTAACCTATCTTATTTTATTTTTATTTTTAATGTGCGACATCTATTGACTTTTCTGCAAGTCTAGAATAAATATTTTTCTGAATAACTTTTTTGAGTAAAACCTCAAATTGTAATATTAAATTATTGAAGACAATATTAGCGATTTCTAAACGAAAATCTGAAACAGAAAAATCAGAAAAATTACTCATTAAAAATAAAATATCTAGTATATTTGCGGCACGTTCCAGAGCAAAAAATTACTCTCAGTATCGCCCTGGTGTAAGATAACCATAAGAGGTGTAAGATAACCATCAGAATTTCATTCAGAAAACTTTGCTTGAAATTGCTTTTTGCATTGATGCTTTATCACCACCTTCTTCTTTCCCATCTCCTTCCCTTACTCACTACCTTCAGCCTCACGACATTCCCCAATTGGGGATGCCTTAGTCTCATTGGTTCTAGATAGTTGGGAGCAGTTGGAACTCTTGTGCGGTTTGACATAAAAAAAAACAATTTGCAAGTTTTCACCTTGGCAAAACAAGTTGTTAAGCGTGATTTTTGACGTTAAGAAAATAGAAAAAGTTTCAAATCAAAGTCTCCGTTTACAATTTATTTTTACCAATTTCCCTAAATTGGCAACAGATTTTCACATGTCTAAAATCAGAACGTTAAAATCAATTCCCTTTTATCTGACGTATTTTCCCCAATTTAGCGGAATAATGAAACGGTTGAAATGTCAAACAAGGCCGCGGAAAGGGTAAATGGTTCCGTGACGTACCGCTGAAATTATTTTCCAAACGGGAATGGAAAATTTTAGGGAAAAATCTCGAATGGAAAATGGCCGCCCGGGGTAATTTCAACATTTTGCTTTTTGATTATTCTGGCTTGGGAAATAATGTTGCCAATACAATGAAAATTGTGGAAATATATTTTGGAAAATGTGTCGCTTTATTCGCTTTATCGGGGTTAGTTGGTTCTTTCAACTTTTGAGTTTCTTTTTTAGAGTGTGGGATAGATGAGAGTTCAGATTATATCTACAAATATAGATTTTTTAGATCTACGGTTCCATGATATTTCATCAAAATAATAACTAAACACCCCTTTAAAAAGTGATACAGAGTCAATAAAAGTGATGAAAAAAAAACTATGTAACCTATTTAACCTAGTTTTTGTTTCACCCTTTTCATGACTTTATATGACTTTTTGTAGGTGTGTTGAACTTTCATTTTGATGAGATGTCCGGTGACCTAAGAAACTATGTCAAGTAAAACCAAAAAAACAACGGAAATTAATATATTTACAACTAAAGCAAAAACATATCTGAGAAAACAAATTGATAATCAACTTGCAAACATTGTGAATCAATGAAAAGATAATTTGAAGAATAAAAAACTATGTGCCGCTTCAAAACAGTCCTCCCTAGTGAGAAGGACTGTGAAATCATTAACTTTATATTTATAATAAGCTTCATACTTACATCGTGTAGTAAACCTTGCGAAACAAACATACACACATATTCCACCACATCTGCCTTGAATATAGACACCGTAACCCGTAACGCTGTCCGAAAGGTTGTCTAAAAAAGGAGAAAGCGCAACACGGCATAATAACACAAAAAATTAATCAAGATAATTCGTAAATTTGGCCGTAAATATTACAATTCATAATATCAGTAGTTTCGTTTTTTGACTGGCAGAATTATTTTAGATATGTGCCTCTCTTTCGTCTCGCTTCGTCCCCAGTTATATAGATATGTGCCTCTCTTTCGTCTTGCTTCGTCCCCAGTTATATAGATATGTGCCTCTCTTTCGTCTCGCTTCGTCCCCAGTTATATAGATATGTGCCTCTCTTTCGTCTCGCTTCGTCCCCAGTTATATAGAATTCAAATTATTATTGAAAAAAGACAATCACATGTTTCGAGCTGTAAGTAATTGTAATCGTGGCCATGTTGCGATAGTCATTGAAGAAGCAGTGCACTATGTCGACATTAAGGGGTATATTTACAGGCTATGTCCGGCGAGGACTATGGAATATTTACAGGCTATGTCCGGCGAGGACAGCAGAATATTTACAGGCTATGTCCGGCGAGGACTATGGAATATTTACAGGCTATGTCCGGCGAGGACAGCGAAATATTTACAGGCTATGTCCGGCGAGGACAGCGGAATATTTACAGGCTATGTCCGGCGAGGACTATGGAATATTTACAGGCTATGTCCGGCGAGGACTATGGAATATTTACAGGCTATGTCCGGCGAGGACAGCGGAATATTTACAGGCTATGTCCGACGAGGACTATGGAATATTTACAGGCTATGTCCGGCGAGGACTATGGAATATTTACAGGCTATGTCCGGCGAGGACTATGGAATATTTACAGGCTATGTCCGGCGAGGACAGCAGAATATTTACAGGCTATGTCCGGCGAGGACTATGGAATATTTACAGGCTATGTCCGGCGAGGACAGCGAAATATTTACAGGCTATGTCCGGCGAGGACAGCGGAATATTTACAGGCTATGTCCGGCGAGGACTATGGAATATTTACAGGCTATGTCCGGCGAGGACTATGGAATATTTACAGGCTATGTCCGGCGAGGACAGCGGAATATTTACAGGCTATGTCCGGCGAGGACTATGGAATATTTACAGGCTATGTCCGGCGAGGACTATGGAATATTTACAGGCTATGTCCGGCGAGGACTATGGAATATTTACAGACTATGTCCGGCGAGGACAGCGGAATACTTACAGGCTATGTCCGGCGAGGACAGCGGAATATTTACAGACTATGTCTGGCGAGGACTATGGAATATTTACAGGCTATGTCCGGCAAGGACAATGGAATATTCTGAAAGTGAAATGTTGATTTCTAAAATCAGTTGTATGGTGAAATAAAATTGTTATCGAAAAAAACTATTCTCCTAATAAGTTATACAGATTTCTGGTGATTATGAGAGGTTATCCTGATTAAAATTTTAGCATTTTATAAGATTATTTGTAATAAAAACTGTCAGATAGTCAAAAAAATTGTTGTTATCTCTGCTTTGCAATAAAATCCAAATAATGGAATATTTATTAATGTATCCAAAAACTAAAAACTGTTTAGAAAGGTGATAAAATATTATCTTCAAATTTATAATCTATAAATAGTTTAAAATAAATTCGGTATCCGCGTCTGTCTGTTTGTGCGCTTAGTTCTTCTAAACCACCCAACGGATTTTAAGATCATTTTAAGATCCAACGGATCATTTAGAGAATTTTTTACATACTAAAATTAATACGTCAGCGCCGTGGGATTATTTCTTTGTTGCATTATTATAACAATAAACCTGTACAATTTTCTAAGTAAAGTTATTAAATGTAGGTAATAATTTTTTTCCACTTGTCAAATTTAGTTTTACAAAATACTAACTAAAGTTCTTGGCTTTTCCAAGGTTTTACGTTTTCTTAACCAAATTTAGGCAATACTTTTCCTCTTATTTTGATCGTCAAGTGTACCTTCCTCTTTTTTTAGTACGTAAAATTTCATCAATCCCGGACTGCATCTGCAGACTTGTATAAAAAATAAACCCACAGTTGTATAAAAGACACTGGATTTATATAATAATTATTTAATGGAATATAAATAAAAACCTGCTGCTGCAGTTTGAAAACTTTAACGGTTCTTTTTGAAATTAACAGATGGCGCCACTTCCGTTTACGACAATCCTAAACGGTACGGTCATTAAGATAATAATAATATCAGTTATTGTATTTCTCTGGTAATCAAACATGTGCCAGAGGATATTCTCAAAGTAATTTGTGAATTTTTTTTTGTACTTTCGTAAATATATTTTTTTATTGTGATACTGCACCATAGTCACATCTGCCCGGAACCGTTGGGACTATTACAATTTTTGGGTGATTTCGACGCTGAAAGAATTTAGAAAAGGGAAAAATGATTGGGGAGAATTGTGTGGAGGTATCTGATGTTCGGATGTAGTCATAAACATAGCTAAAGCAATTTAAAGCAAAGCAACGTCTCGGATTTAAATTATTACAGTACTTTACCCCGGGATTCTAAAAGTATCCTTCAATCTAGAACTAAGTATTTATTGTACCCTTAAATAATCCTTTATACCCAAAAATGTTAAAAAAAACATTTTAAAACCGACATATATCATTATTTCAACTCTTTTCTGCATCTTTTGCAGTTATAAAACCGTAGATAAATGCTCGCCCGTGTATACACGAGTATTATGAAAATATTTGTGACAGATCGATGATGTCAAAAAGGAATATTTCAGATTTGTGGGTAAAAATCTAAAAAAAATATATATCAATAGCAGTCGTTTCGCCGAATGTTCCAGAGGTATTCTCGACGCGAAATTGAAAGGGTGAAATATACGACCGTATTCTCGGAATGAATTGAAAATTATTCACGAATTGACTCTATTTTGAGCCCACTATAATGAAACGTTCTGTCGATATTAAATGCTTTCCTCTGAAAAAAACTTGTTGACTCAATTCCAACAAAAAATATATTTTTTGAAAATTTAAAAATAAATATTTGACATTATTTATTGAAGTTTCAAAGATGTGAGCTACAAAATCCGGACATTTAAAAACGTGTTGATTTTACGAAAACAGTTATTAAAAAACGAATTTAAGAGCGTTCGTAAACTTACCAACCTAACATCTTTCTGAAAACAGTTATTAACAAACGCATTGGAAGAGAGATCGTAAACTAACCAACTAAACACCTACTTGAAAACAGTTATTAACAAACGCATTTGAAGAGAGACCGTAAACTAACCAACTAAACATCTTTCTGAAAACAGTTATTAACAAACGCATTGGAAGAGAGATCGTAAACTAACCAACTAAACACCTACTTGAAAACATTTATTAACAAACGCATTTGAAGAGAGATCGTAAACTAACCTACTAAACGTCTTTCTGAAAACATTTATTAACAAACGCATTTGAAGAGCGTTCGTAAACTAACCAACTAAACATGTTTCTGAAAACATTTATTAACAAACGCATTTGAAGAGCGTTCGTAAACTAACCAACTAAACATGTTTCTGAAAACATTTATTAACAAACGCATTTGAAGAGAGATCTTAAACTAACTTACCAAACATCTATCTGAAAACAGTTACTAACAAATGCATTTGAAGAGATATCTTAAACTAACCTACCAAAAATCTATCTGAAAACAGTTACTAACAAACGCATTTGAAGAGCGTTCGTAAATTAACCAAACAGTTTGTACACAAATAGAAAAAGGGAGGTTAAATAGAACTAACAAGAAGTAACAACAAAGGAAACAGACAGGGATATACACATAAGCATAGAGCCAAGATTATATAAACAAATCTAACTGTGTCTGAAGGGGTAGTCAAAGAAGAATTCACGTGTGCATTGTCTCAAGTGCGCTTCTTCTATTCTGACTCATAACATGACTCCACTCAAATATTCGAAACGGCCTCATGAGTCATGATTCTTCATCGGGTGTCCCAGACATCTTCTATCATTCGCTTTCACTTAAATACACTCATCTCAGTCTATCCACTCCACATGCCCAAACAATCTTTGGGTCCCTTTCTTAACCGTGTTCGCCACGCTTTTTTCAGACCTGCAAGGAGAAAAATGAATATTGCTTATTTGTTAACTAACTTGTTTTTAACTGGATTACGAATAATTTGAAGAGATTTTTAATAAATTAGCAATAATAGTTTTTCTCCTTGTGCGAACTAAATCTCCACGTTCGTAATAGTTTTAGCATGCATACGCCTCAGGGGTCTTATATACTTTTATTCTTCCTCTGTTAGTTCCATGCTATACATCAGAGATCATGATTGGTTTCAGCATTCCATCGTGGACTGTTTGTAAGCGCCAATTGCGTTCAGTCCTCCATTAATAGAATTTCCTGAAGTTACCCTTCTTTCAATATCATTTCCAGCTTTTCCATCTTTCGTGAACTTAAAGTACATCACAAATACAAAAACTCACCCAATGCATAGTGCATTCATCAAAAAATATTTTTCCATCCCGCGACGCCACTGGGTACAACCTACCGCACCCGTTTCCTTACACATACCTCCGTCTCCTCGGTACAGTGCTGCTGGAACGAGACGTCATGCGTATCACGTGATCTATTGCGTCGTGTGGAAGTGTGATTAATGGCGACGTGTGAAATATATGTTTGAATTTTAAATCAAAATGATATATAGTACATTTTTACTACAAATAAGTTCAAGAAGTGCTGGTTAAATTTGTTCTACCTTTAATACAATAATATTTTTTTTAGCAGGTGTAATTGGCGTTTCTTTGAAACACGTATCAAAAAAGTAACGTGACCCTTTGGTTTGAGCTTATACACTTATATTTGGTAATAACATTTATCTAAAATTCTGTATTGGCATTGTTTTCGTGGAAACCGATCTTTGTTTCTGACTTTTCCTTTGTGCGGAACTTTCAAAAGAAACTGATACAGATTGTTTTACTTCCTTTGAAATTTGAGTCGCCTTCAAGAAAATATTACGTTGTTACCTTTTGGTTCTGACAAAAGGTGTGGAAATAATTGGGAGATTTCTGTTGTTTAGCGTGTTCAACGTTAAAGATATTTTTACGGGGTTTTTAAGATGTATTATTTATATTACATTTGTACTAAGATTAGTGCTAAAAGTAGAGTTGTGTTGATGTTAGCTCCTGTTAACAAAATTTTATAAATGTGGCAAAAGTGTGCGTTTTTTCAATATTTTTATATAAATACGTGTTTATGGACAAACGCACTACAGTTTTTCTCTGGTATCTTACCGGGAAGTGCTTTAAAAATGTTAAAATCTTATTAAATTTGATTCACTATGGATGCCATTGTCACTGACTCTGACAATTTAAAAAAGAACTCGTCGAATTTGAGATACAAAATTTACCAAACTGACATTGAAAAATTCATAAAAAATGAACTCGTCCAAGTGTGTTTGAATTCGAGATATCTTCAAAATTTACCCAAATGATAATCCAAGGAAGGAATAGTGGAAACATACTAAAGGAAGCAGCTACAATCGGAAGAGGAGACAAGCGCAGTACAGATAGACATTGTCGTGAAATTAAATTTAACCAACTTTACCAACAAAATGATTGTATTAAGATTATTAAATTAAAGTAAAATGTTAGAACCTGCAGACAAGCTTGCAAAAAAATCTTTTTTTTTTGTTATTAGTGAAATTCTAGTAATATCAATGTATTATTGTAAAAATAATTATTAGAGATGTATATTTTTAAAATTGATATTTTAACTGTTCAATTTTATTACTGGATAATTTTTATGAAATATGAAAAATTAGGAACGTAAAAAAAAACTGTGAAGCTGAAGGTAGTGGGATGGAGAAGGAGATGGGTAAGTGTAAGGTTTAGTGTAAGAATTGGGTATTCAGACATTCAGTGTTTGTGTCACCAAACAAGGCTAAAGCCATTTCAAGCAACGTTTCGAATCTACTACGTTAATTTTTAATAAATAAATTGTGAAATAACACAAATAATCAATTGAATTAAGTTTGCTTGCGCATGCCATTTTAAAGCGAAACCCCCGGATTCATAGCTCATGGATCGTAGCCACTCAACGTATATATGTAAAATTTAAGTTTTAACAACATCTTATTACGGCATTAGTATTCATAACTTTTACCCCACTTTAGAACTGCTTACACCCCTTTGGCGCAAATTCACCCCATCACCCAACACGTACCCCCTTTTTACTTGATATCCGCGATCACAAGTTTGACACGACTTATTCCACTCTACGGCACCTGTTCTTTAGGCGTTTATGACGTAAGCAACCTGCCGTGTCCTCCCGCTTCCGTTACATTATATGATTGGTTGCAAAAGGGTAAACTCTCGTAAATATTGAAGCTTTTAGGGCTTCAATTTAGCAATCATATGTTAAATATTGCTTTATTTTTTATTGTGAAATATTTTCTTTGAAATGTAGTCTTTATACTCCATGACTTCTACTCAGTGGCCAAGTAGATAAAATACTTCGATAATTTTTTAATTGTCAAATTTATATAACCTAAAATATGTGATAAACGGTGAAATGAAGGTTAATTAATTATATATTTTGAGAAAAGGTATTAGTTAAATAATATGGTAAATGATTATATATGATACCAACCGCTACACTACAATCAAATTCCATTATACAACATTCAATATATCATTACGTATTTCTCACTTTTATCGCTGTATTGATTTATCTATGTTCTGTAAAACACCCAATCTGGGGTAATAATGGTTTACTAAATAGAAACACGCTTTACAAAAAAATATGCATGTTTATTTTTATAAATATCAACAAAATTACTACAAATTGCTCTGTAACTACTTCCATAGTACCTCAAGTACTTATTTTGTACACTTCTTATTATATACAACTAGCTGGCATGTACCTGGCGTTGCAGGGGGTTATCCTTAGGAGATAGACATATACCATTGCACACTTTTCTGTAGGCCTTTTTAAGATAAACAATTCAGTCTTCTTCTTCTTCCTAGCACTATCCCAACTCATTGCCTAGGTAGGCTGTTGGGGTCGGCTCTTCTCGTTCTCAGGTTATAGCTTCTTCGGTTCTGAGTGTCGCTTTCATCTAGGCCGTTTCTTTGTAGGATTTTGGAGCATTGGGTCATCCAGGAGTTCTTTGGTCTACCTCTGGATGACTGTCTTTGAAGCTCTATAGACATTGCCTGCTTCACTGTGTGGTCTGGTGGTCTCCGTCTTATGTGCCCATACCATCTTAACTGTCGTTCCTCTAGCTTACTGTTTATGTCAGTGACACCCAGGCTACCACGAATGCGTGAGCTTTTAATTTTATCTTTTAATGATACTCCTGCCGTCCATCTAAGCATTCGCATTTCTGCTGATTCGAGTTGCCTAGAGTAGGAGTTGTACATAGTCCAGCATTCGGAGCCATACATTATCGCGGGTCTAACAATAGTCTGGTATGTCTTTCCTTTAAGTTTTATTGGCATTTTCGTGTCGCAAAAAATTCCTGTTACGGATCTAAATTTCATCCATCCCACTCCTATCCTATGGTTGACATCCGCTGCACATCCTCCGTCTCTGTGGATGAGTGAGCCCAGATACTTAAATGAGTCACAGTTGGCTAATGTTACTCCATCCAATTGCATCGAAGGAGTTACAGCATTTGGGTCTTCAAATGGTAAATACAAATATTCCGTCTTTTTCCTGCTAATTTTTAGTCCATTATCCTCCAGGATCTTTCTCCACCTTTCCAGGCTATTTTGTAGATCACAATGATTTTCTTCTATCAGTACTACATCATCTGCAAAAAGCATAGTCTTGAGAATACTGTTCATTTCTTGACTCGTTAGGTAATTCATGACCATTATGAATAGCAATGGGCTGAGGACAGATCCTTGGTGTACCCCCACTTTAATTGAAACAATTCAGTAGTAATTATTTTGATTTATCTCATAAGGTTTAGCCGGCGTTAACAATATAAGCGCATGAACATATTTTTTTACAACTTGATTACCAAGCCTCGTCTTTTCTCTACGTTCTATAATTATTATACATTTATTATATGTATTTAAACCTTTCGGAAGAAATTATATAAATGATAGTGAAAACTTAATCAAAATCAATTGTATAGTTTAGAAGAACTAAGCGCACAGACAGACAGACGCAGAAAACGACTTAATTTTATACTATTCAAAGATTATTGAACTTCTTTTTACAACAGAACTCTCTATGATAACTTGTGTTGTACTTGTTTACATCATTCATACTCAGTTTATTATGTTATGTATCATACACTGATTATTGTACTCCCGAAAACTTACGTGTAAAAGCCTTCAAATGTGAATAAATAAAGAAATAAAAGAATGCTTTAAATTTATATCACGTACAAACTTTACCATAGAAACTAATAGAAAAAAATCATCTTCAGCAGCATTTTCCGCCTGTAATGATGAAAGAAGGCGGAAAATGCTGCTGATAAAAATGTATATGTTGTCAAAGTCAAAGGAAAACTTTCTAAAACAAGTGAAGGTAAAGAGATTATGTTCATACAACAATAAGGTTAACGGAGTCATCTTTAAAGGTCATTAGTATGTCCTCAGGGTGTTTAGAAGTCAAATAAGTTAAAAAAAGAATGACCTTTTAAACTTTATTTGTAGTACAACACTCGTGTGGTTATTTGTCTTATTTCTCTAGAGCAGTGTCTGCCAAACTTTTATACTTCATGGCGCACTTGTGAATGGATTTTGTTCCGCGGCACACCAAATAAAATTTTAAAAATATTGTGCTCACTCACTCACACTCGCTCACACTCAAAATATTGTGCTCACTCACTCACACTTGCTCACACTCACTACGCTGCGTCACTGTACCCACTGTACACTGTCACGTCTACCATGATGTATGAACGTGACAAATTTTTATGTCGATGTTGAATATACTTTAAATTGGATAAATTTTAAATTAATAAATATTATTTAAAATCAATTCAATTGGGAACCACTGCTCTAGAGACATGAAAATTTCGACCGCTTTGCATTTAGTCTGTCTGTAGATGTGTTTGTGTGTTCCTGATAGGTCAATCCTGTCAAGATGGTGGCCATGTTGTATAGTACTATATTTTCCCGCCAGAGTTCGCATGAGCGTTATTAGCTGTCAAATCGGAGTAATCAACATTACGCGAGGTCTAATGTTCACAAAACTACTAATTTAAACCTTATAAAATAAAAAAGAATATTGCAAAATATTGAATACTGTATTATTATTTATTTGTTTAAACTTTTTATTAAGAGTGAAAACGGTTCTATCAATAAAGAAACAAATATGATTTAAGATTTTCACGGCCAAAAGTATTTTTGCTATTTTTTTGGGGGTGTTATGCCGTGTTGCGCTAACTCCTTCTTTAGCCAACGTTTCGGACAGCAATTACACATCTGCCCTGATGATGGACACTGTAAATGTAAATAAAAAAATAAAATAAAAAATAAATTAAAAATAAAATAAAATAAAATAAAATAAAATACTTAAAATAAAATAAAATAAAATAAAATAAAACAAAATAAAATAAAAATAAATAAATAAAAAATAACAAAAATATAGAAACAAGTTTTTTTTTATCAAATTATAAACGAAATTCCACCTGTATCTAAAATGGAAACACTATGCAATGATTGATGCCCATGGTATTGAGTTACCGCAAAGCCTACAACCTTTTAAAACACTTCAATATTTAGCCTGTTTCGCACTTCTTAAAATAGATGAACCAAATAAAAATATAAAGTGCCTACGAGTTATTTATTTACACGAAATTACCTACAAATTCGTTTCTCGAGTCGCCGTAAGAGCTTTCCCGCCTTTTGTATGGCCGCCATCTTGAGAAGCTGCTTGACAGCCAATCAGGGCCGATTTACGAGAACCACTGAAGAGATAAGCTGACAGAAGTGCACTGTGGGCGATTTTGTGTGCCCGAAGTAAGGTCAATTGTCTATTAATTTACAATGAACACACATTTTCTCACGCAATAATGTTAATATTATTTGGATAATAATAAAAATGGTGATTGGATAATTTCTAAAATTCTAATAAAAATATATAAAACGAAAAACCGCTCCTAACAAGTGTCAAGTAAGAACAACATTTATTTTATGGAGTTTAAATATAATATTATTTTTCTACAAAATTATTTTAATTCTATGTTTGAATTTTTTTGGCGTTAATCTTGACAAGTTTTTTTTTTTATTTTTAATATTTTTATTTATTTTATAAAATACAGTATAATGTTTAAATTTACATAGTAAGAACATATTTCAATAAAAATTAACATGTTTACCTTTACAAGAGTCTAAAACTCGTGTGTAAAGGGAAAATAATAAAAACTTAACATACATATGTAAATAGAAGAAAAAAAGAATCATAAAAACATATAAAGTGAAGAGATTTTAGTTTTTTTATACAATAATATATAAAATAATATAGTGAGATATCATCGTCATTCTAATTCGTTAAATTATTTATTGTAGTGAAGTTAATTTTATTTTTAAATTTATTAAAGTCCGGTTCTAATCTCATCTCAGTCGTTAATTTATTAAACCATACCACTCCAGTGTACGTGTAATAGTGTTGTGCAAAACTGGTATGCATTAATGGAGTCCATAAGCGACCCATTGTATTTTGCCTATTGCTCTCGACACGAACCATGGCATGGTGTGACTTCTTATACAGATCTTTGTGGATTTGAAGTAGCGTATTTTTCGTATATGTATTTTTTAGTGATGGGACTTGAAAATCTTGGAAAAGTTGTAAGGTTGGGTAGTCTGATGGTTTTTTTATTAAAATTTTTATTAACAGCCTTTGAGTGATTTCCAGCGGTAAAAGTGATGATTTGTAAGCTCCCCCCCACGCAACGATACCATACTGTATTATTGAATAGGCTAGAGCGTAGTAAATATTTTTAAGAATTTTTAAGTTAAGTATATTTCTTAGACTAATAAATATGTAAATGAGTTTTCTTAATCTATTTATGATATTGTTTATGTGAGTTTTCCACTTAAGTTGACTATCTATTATTACACCTAAATATTTAATTTCATTTTTATTTCCTATGGATAAACAGTCATTATTTTGGCAAGTAGATTTTTTTGATATGCATTTTTTTGAATGTATTTTAATATTTAATGTAATAAAAGGGTTTATTTTGTTTATACTAAAAATTATATAATATGTTTTTTCAATATTTAATGTTAATAAGTTTTTATCAAACCATTCTTTTAACGTATTGATATCATTGTTAGCAATTATTTCAAGTTCATTCAATGAATTCGCTTGAAATATAATTGCAGTATCATCTGCATATGAAATGAGTTTTCCTGTTAATGGTAATTTAAAGATATTATTAACATATAATATGAATAGAAGAGGGCCCAATATGGTGCCTTGTGGTATTCCAAAGTCACTTGTGTTCGGTTCACTGAGAGTGTTATTTATTTTTACATATTGACTTCTAGAGTTCAGGAAACTTTCTATCCACATTTTGGCATTATCTATAATTCCTATTTTGTTAAGCTTGTAGAGTAATTTTTTGTGACTTATGCTGTCGAAGGCTTTCTTTAGGTCTATGAATATTGCAAGAGATTTTTTGCCTTTGTCTAGTGCTTGATGTATTTTTGTTGTTAAATCTATGATTGCGTCCTGTGTGCTTATTTTTTCGCGAAATCCAAATTGTTGGTCACTCAATATATTATTAGTTTCAATAAATTTTAGCAGTTGCTTTTTTGCTACCTTTTCAAAAATTTTTGAGATATTTGATAATACTGATATAGGTCGGTAGTTATTAATTTCTTTAGTGTCACCTGATTTAAAAATCGGTGAAATAATAGTTTTTTTGTAAATAGATGGAAAGATTCCTTTTTTAAGACTATTATTTATGATATGTGTAATAGGTTTTTTCAAAAAGTTAAGATTTTTTTTCAGAATTTCAACGGTTATCCCATCAAAACCTGGTGCGGACTCAGTTTTTAGGTTTTGTATTATAACAACAGTTTCTTGTTCGGTTATCGTTTCGAATGTTTTTACCGTTTTATTTAATGAAGCTACTGGAATTCCTGATGTGGTGGTATTATCTATGTTGTTAGTTATTTCGTTTGCGAGATTTTTTCCGACATTTGAAAAAAAATTATTGAAAGCATTCGCACATAGTTTTGGGTTATCAGAAACTTGCATCATATTATTGTTAATGTGCAGCTTTATAATGTCACTTGTCTTTCTTTTTTTATCAATTATTTCATTTATTGTTTTCCAAATTTTTTTACCACTGTTACCTGAATTTAACATCTTTTGTTTGTAGAATTCTTCTTTGGTCATTTTAATTAGTGCCGTTAGTTTATTTCTGTATTTTTTAAAGTGTAAAATAATCGAATTATTTAGTGGGAATTTTTTTGTAAGTTTAAATAATTTTTCTTTTTCTCTAATGGAAACCACTAGACCATGGGTAATCCATGGTTTAATTTTTTTGAATTTTTTTTTATATATTTTTTTGTGTATTTCACAGCTTGAATCTTTTATATGCTTTTGTAAGGTGTCATGAAATTTTAAAGCACTATTATTTACATCTTCTGTGCAGAGTATAGATTCCCATGTTTCGTGAGACAGTTTTTCATGAAGTATTTGTTGGTTTATCGATATTTTAGGCATGTTAGATTTATTACTATTATTAATGTTTTGTTTTTCTATGTTAAGGTTAAGAATACATGTATGATGGTCCGTTATGTTGTTTCTCCATATTATTGTTTGAAGATTATCAATGTAGTTGGAATTACACCATATGTGATCAATACATGATGGTATTTGATTATTAAATTCTCTAGTATATTTATTAATACAGGGTTTAAAATTTAAAGCGGTCATCATGTTAATATAATTGTCCTTTTCAATAGTGTGATTATTTTCAGCAATGTTAATATTAATATCGCCAATTAGAAAATTATTTGTACATTTATTATTTAAAATAATATTATTCAATTCTCCAATAAAACTGGATATAACAGCAGAGTGTGTCCTGTATATTGATATTATTTGTATAGGTAGTTTATTATTAATGCTCAGTCTTATAATAATACAGTTTGCATTAGTCATATTCGTTTCAGTAAAGAGTACGTCTTTAAATATCGTCTTCGTGTATATAACAATACCACTATTTTTGTTAATATAATGTGAGCTCTGAAAGTAGTTGTAATTGGGGAGAGTTGGGATGATTGAGTTGGTGTTTAAATGTGCTTCAGTCAGTATGATTATGTCAGGATATTTGTTTAATAAATTTAGGTTTACTAGAAAATGATCAAAATTTTTCTTTATAGAGTAAAGCTATATTTCAATTGAACAAAGCAATATGTGTAAAAAACATTTTTTTATTATGATACAAATATCTCTTTTTATTAATAGTTGATTAAAAAACGTTTGTATTTGTAGGACTGACATTCATTTCGCATATTAACTTCTAATGTAATGTCATTCAATTTCAGATAATTGCGTATATGTCTGCATATGTATGCGCGATTGCCACTAAAATGTCGCGATGTCGAGATGTCGATAGGAAGTATGTTAATTTCCACTTTCAAGAATCCACTTTCTTCATACATTTATTCAAGAAAACAAAAGTAAACTTCCAATAGATGTATTTAAAAAGAATTATCAACGCACTTGAGGTTAGATAGTTAGCGCTATGAAAATTGGCCATCAATAATAACCATCAATAACAGCGCACTTCTAAAGATTTTATTTTCAGTGACGAGAACAAAATTTGATTTATTACGCCATATTATTTTGACGAGGTGTTAAATAGTATATAGGCGAAATCCATGCTGATTTATTCTGTGAATTTGTATGATGAATCGGTCTGAGAAGTAAGAAAGTCAAAATGATGGGTATTGTGAGAGGACAAGTCAAAATTTGGTTAGATGTCCTTGTGCTGCTAGAATAATAATCAATAGATAGATCCTTAGTTAGTAGTCTATCTTTGCGTTTATTGTTTAACTGGGAATAAATTGAGCACTTTTTTCGACATTCGCCACATGAGAATGTCTACTACACTTCTACGATTCTTTCTTGTGTTCAATAGCTCGGTTGGAATAATTTAGCCAGTGTCTATGTTTTCAATCTTCTACAACATGGGTCTCTTCAAGACCCAGTTTCACTCCTTCTTTTCTTTGAAAAAACCATTCATACAGCATTTTCAAAAATAATACGTTAATTGAAATAGATTTAGCCGTATTAGGTAACCAGATCTGAATATCCAGACATTTACAATCTTCCTCTTTCACATCTTCTTACCGCCCCCACACCATTCAGCCTTATTACATAACATAAGTGTAGTGTTTGGTGTTTTAGGTTCGGGCAGCTTCGGGTTCTACCGAACATAACCGAACGCTACCAACGGCCTCGGATTACATTGTCGGGTGGCGAGGAGTTCTTTCTCACGCTAGACGGCCTTTAGGCAACTTGTTACTTGTATTGTCAGTTTATTATATTCCGAATTAAACAACGTCAGTATATAAGAATCTACGACTATTCAATATATTACCCAAAGATATTAGAAGAACGAGATGTGCTATGAGCAGTTCGTACTGAGTGGAATTGTTTTGCCGAGTGTCGCCGGTTTTGTTCACCAATACTACTGCACACCTTAGCTTGCGCTAAGGTATCCGCACTAATACATAGAACAGATTTCTGTGCGTACACGTCGCGATACCGTTCAAAGTACCCTAATTAGGTAGTACTCCGGCTACGGTCCGGCGGCCAACATAGCATATCTCGTTCTTCTAATATCTTTGATATTAACAGATCCTATCCTCGTTAGAATACTGGAGATTAAGGGCCCAGTATTCTATCCTATAAAATACCTACAACGATACGTTACAATAAGATACCCTGATTATAGATAGGATGCAATAGCAGAATTCCATAATGGGTAGGATTCCATAGTGGAGAGAATTCTGTAGTAGGTTGAATTCCATAGTGGGAAGGTTTCCATGGTGGGTAGGATTCTATAGTAGGTTTTATTCCATAGTGGTTAAGATTCTGTATTGGGTTGGATTCCATAGGAGATAAGATTCCACAGTAGGTAGGATTCTATAGAGGCTAGGATTCGACAGTGCGTTAGATTTCAAAATGGTAAGGATTCCATAGTGTTGGTTGGATTGCATAGTGGAATAGTGAGTAAGATTCTATAGTGGGTTTGACGCTATTGTGGGTAGGATTCCACTGTGGGTAGGATTCTATAGTGGGTATGATTCTATGGAGGGTAGGAATCGACAGTGGGTTGGATTTCATAATGGGAAGGATTCCATAGTGGAAAGGATTCTGTAGTTGGTTGGATTGCATAGTGGAATAGTGAGTAAGATTCTATAGTGGGTTTGATGCTATAGTGGGTAGGATTCCACTGTGGGTAGGATTCTATAGTGGGTTGGATTCTATAGTGGGTTGGATTCTATAGTGGGTAGGATTCTATAGTGGGTAGGATTCTATGGAGGGTAGGAATCGACAATGGGTTGGATTTCATAATGGGAAGGATTCCATAGTGGAAAGGATTCTGTAGTTGGTTGGATTGCATAGTGGAATAGTGAGTAAGATTCTTTAGTGGATTTGATGCTATAGTGGGTAGGATTTCACTGTGGGTAGGATTCTATAGTGGGTTGGATTCTATAGTGGGTAGGATTCTATGGAGGGTAGGAATCGACCGTGGGTTGGATTTCATAATGGGAAGGATTCCATAGTGGATAGGATTCTGTAGGTGGTTGGATTGCATAGTGGAATAGAGGGTAGGATTCTATAGTGGGTTGGATTCTATAGTGGGTAGGATTCTATGGAGGGTAGGAATCGACAGTGGGTTTGATTTCATAATGGGAAGGATTCCATAGTGGATAGGATTCTGTAGTTGGTTGGATTGCATAGTGGAATAGTGGGTAGGATTCTATAGTAAGTTTGATGCTACTGTGGTTAGGATTCCATAGTGGGTAGGATTCCATGGCAGGCAGAATTCTATAATGGGTAGGATTCCATGGTGGGTAGGATTCTAAAGTGCGTTTGATTCGATAGGGGGTAGGTATCTGTGATGGGTTGAATTCCACAAGGGGTAGGATTCCATAGTGGGTATGATTCCTTAGTGGGTAAGATTTTTTATCAGGTTGAATTCTACAATAGGTAGGATTCGATAGTTCGCAGGATTTCACAGTGTGTACGATTCTAAAGTGCTTTGGATACCATAGTGGGACTGATTCCATAGTGTGTAGGATTCCACTGTGGGTAGAATTACATAATGTGTAGGATTCTGTAGTGGGTAAGATTCCATAGAATGATAGTGGATAGGATGACATAGTCCCATATTAGGGAAATAATTTTCCTCAGTGCCTCCTGTGTGAAGTTAATACAAATAAATAAAAATAACCACATAGAAGTTTGTCTGTCACTTAAGAAAACCAAGAAAAGCTTCATTAGCCCATTTCCCAAACAGGTAGTGAACATTCATCTAAAAACTTGACGCCAAGTGACTGGTTATATAATATTAGCCATGCCTCATCTCTCTCAGAGTATAGCTACTGGTGGAACTTTGCGGAATGCCCAACGACCTACGTGGAACGGGTCCATAATCTCCCCAGCCTCCCTCGCTCAATCATTAGGCCCACTTTATATTTCTCCAAGGTCCAGACTCAACTTCCTAATCTATTTTCTACTTAACAGCTTTTTCTTACACTCGGGGCGGTACTTAAATACTTCTTTGGGCGGTTGGGGAAACGGACTGAATGCAAGGGAAATTATTTATTTGTTACACCTGTCTTCTATCAGTAGTATACTTAAATTTTTATTAGGTGTTTTTTCTTACCGAAATATAACAATAAAAAAACGCCCTTACCCTCACAACGACTAGTTGAATCCGACCGAAGTGACTTTGAATTAAATTAAGTGACCAATTCGGACTTAGGACTGTATTTTGACGTGAAGTATGGGGCACTGCGACGTCGTTACAGCTATATCAAGCAACGTTTCGAGAAGATATACTCAGGAACATGCCAAATTTCTAAATTATACTAGATACAATTATAAATTATAATTCAACCACAACTTTGAGTGTACATTTGAAACTTTGCAACAAAGACGAGCAGTAGCTGACTCAATATTTATACACAGAATTTTAAACAATGACATTGACTGTACCAAACTTCTGTCCCTTATTAACTTTAACATACCTTTGAGACGTACACGACATGCAGTGCTATTCCACACGTTTAACTATAAAACAAATGCAGCATCTAATTTGCCAATTAACCGAGCTCTCAATACACTAAATAATATTTGTCTTAACTCTAACATTGATATTTTTTCGGATTCACTGCCCAAATTCAAACGTGGCATCGTGTCAATAATTTAAACTGTTCAGTGCGCATACATACAGACACACACACGCTCACAAACACTCACACATACATTACACACGTCACACAAACACCTATATACTACACACGTTACCTGGTAATTAAGGAATAAACATACCACTTATATTACAAACATATCATAGGTACACAACATGAAGTGTCTTTATTACTGTATATTGTTTCATATCTGTAAATCATATACTGTTTGTTTCTATAATATAAAATAAAATAAAAATACAAAGTACAACATCTTGATCGCTTTATTGTGATGTCGTAGATATTCGTAGAGTCGCTATTCATAGATGGCACTTGTAGCAGTAAGGTAGAGCTGTCGATAATACAGAGATTTTGATATAGACCTGAGACCCATTGACCTGAAAAGCCCTGGACAAAGAATTAGTGCGTTTTTGTATGAATGAAATTGAAGCCAAATCTATGGTGAGGGGAAATTGCCTGATAGACTTTTGCCATTTTTCCGGGACCCAGTATACTCCTTAGTGTCTCGAGGGTAAAATGCCAATCAATCAAACGATCTACCCTCGTAATAACTTACTTTGTTATTTGCTTAATTATGTTATTGTAAATTGCACAGACTTATAAGATAATGTGTTTATATATTTGTATTATAATCAGAAATCAAACATCAGAAATCCACGGCGGATTTCTTTACACACTAGAGGTTAAATCAGTTACGCAGTTATTTATTCAAAAGTCTTTATAATAAGAAAACTTCTTCAATTCATTCATTCCTAAAATACAAGTGTCTGCTTACTATTCCCACTGAATTAATGAATCAAGTGAATTAATTCCCTCGGCCCGCTGAAGTGGAATGAGTCGATTTACTAATCAAGAATGAGTTGATCAACTGAATGATGTCTAAAGGGAATTTACGTCAACTCTGCTATGTTTCGTAGCTAGGACTCATCTTATCATAGTTTTGCCATTTTGTAAAACAGAACAGAAAACAACTTAATTGACAGCCCTGCCACCGTCGACACTATTAAATTCCATATACCAACTAGGAACATAAGACAAAATGTAACAATCTTCTGCGATACATACACAACCAAGTACCAGACACACTCACTAACCAATAGGATGTATGATCTAGGCAACAAGTTTGAGGGTATCTACTATTGATATATTTAATGACATCATTTTTAGAATTAAGCGTAATCTATACTAGATTTTTGTTGAATCCTACAAATTATTTATTATTTTATTTTGTTTTACGTCCTGCCGGGCTTTTACGAGGAATTTAAAAACAGAATATATTTAGTGAACTATGGAAAATTATACAAAAATAATTAAAGCATGATATGACACTGAATATAAAACACTATTAGTAAAACACGTAACAGTAACATAAAATAATACAGAAACTAGAAAAATACTACATTTAAGACATATCACTAAAACTACATTACCAACACTACTCTAATTTGTAGGATTCAACAAAGTGCTGGTATAGATTACGCTTGATTCTATAAATGGAGTCAATAAATATATCAATAGTACCCCCAAAGTTATATCCCAGATCATGCATCTTATTAGTTAGTGAGTGTGTCTGATAGTGTATGTATTGCAGAAGAATGTTATATTTTGTCTTGAATTTCTAGTCGGCACATTGAATTTAATAGTGGCTTATAGTAGTGTTGGTTATGTAGTTTTAGTGATTTGTCTTATGTAGTATTGCTAGTTTTTGTTTTATTATAATGTTACTTTTGCATGTTTTGGTTATATTGTTTCATATTAAGTTTATCAGTTTAATGTTATTTCACGCTTTAAAACTTTATGTATAATATTCGATAACTCACTAGGTATGTGCTGTTCTTATAATTCATGTAAAAGCCCAGCTGGTCGTAAGACCGTGAGTAGGTTTTGTTGCGTTGCTTTTACTTTACGTTGCTCCAAATTGCTTTAGCCGTGTTTAGTGACAAGATCTGAATAGCCAAGTACTTCCCCACCTTCCTCTTTCCCTTCCCCACTTACCTTCAGCCTCACAACATCCCCCAATTGGGGATGCCATAGTCTCACTGGCTCCAGACGGGAGCAGTTGGGACTCTTGTGAGGTATTCACTATAAAAATTAAGAAAAAGGTTAGGTCTAAATGTCAGGTTATTAAGCCATTATACTCGATGATAAGTCAAATGAAGGCATATCTTGTTGTTTGCTTGTTGATAACACATATTACCAGTTTTTATGCGTGTATTTTAATTAATAATCACCTGAAAGTTACATGTTGATGTGACCTTTAAACGAAAATGTAATTAACGTTTCTGCATAAGATTTAAACGAATAATTTAAAGTTTGCAAATCTGAATCAATCCTCTAAGCGTCGATCTTGTGGTACGCTCAATCACCACTACGCCACGGGGTTAATCGCTTATTTATTTAAAAAGTTTTGGAAGCGCGTCCCGTGGGACATTTGCGGGATTTTGGATTCCATGGAAATCCCTAGTAATTACAGCAAAAATCTTCTTTGATCATAGTTTTGTGGAATTAAGTTGCTCAACAATATCTTAGAAGTAGATTTATTTTATTATTTGAACAGACATAAATAGTTACAAATATATTGTGGAAGTGTTTACGAAAGGCAGTCCTAAAAATCATATAAGCAATAATTAGTCGCCTGAAATATCCGTACAAATTGAAAATTTCTCTCAAGTAAAAATAAATGCCGCTGACAGGAAATGAACCCTCACCTTCTGATGTCCGGTCAGGTGCTCTAGACCACTGAGCTACGTCGGCTTATTCCCAACACTCCAAATAATTCAATATGTACTAGTACTTCAATCAACAATTACTGCTTATTATATTTTTTTCACCTGTAAACAACCAATTTTATTTTTGTAGGAAAGGCTTTGTTAGTGCTAAATTTCCCACTAGATGGCATCGAGACATATTATATCTACATTTGTTTGTGAAATATTTTAACTTGTCAAATATCATTATTTTTTAATGATAAACTAAAGTTTATAAGACAAGGTTTTTTATGCATAGCAAAAAGGATAAAAAAATATTATAAGCAATAAATAGTTGCCTATAATATCCATACAGATTGAAAATATCTCCCGAGTAAAAATTATTGCTTATAATATTTTTTTAATCTTTTTTGCTATGCATAAAAAACCTTGTCTTATAAACATTAGTTTATCATTAAAAAATATAACATTTTGTTTGCAGATTCTACCAAATCAATTTATCTTATTTTTTTATCAGATGTAGGGGTCCAATTTAAAAAGGATAATAATTAGCTAAGCGAAAATAATACAAATAAAACACGACTTAATTTATTTATTTTTGGAATAACTCAATAGTTTGATAATTTATTATTGAAGAGATTGCAGATTCTTAAACGAAAATTTAAAAGGAAAAATCAGAAAAAGATGCGATCGTAAAATCGATCGAAAAATGCCTAAATTGCATTTTTTTTTCATAACTATAATAATATGTTAAACAGAACAAAGTGTGTTTTTAATAATTTTCGGAGCACAATTACAGATTTTTTTCTATCGAGGGAATTTCATAATATAATTACCGTATTGGCTCTACAAATTTATAGATATTATCTTCGAAAACCAGATATATATTTTTAAGTGCTTAAAAGTATTCAAGGAAGAATGTAAGTTATATATTTAGTTATCGCCAGAGTTTGTGAAAAGTTTTGTCAAGTCTTAATTTTTGAAAACGTCTCTTAAAGTTAAGCCTATGCATACTCAATCTATACTGATCTATAACAAGTTTCTAGTTAACTTCCATAAGTTTTTATGTTCTAAACTATAAAAATATAAGTTATTTTTGAAGATAATATCTGTACATTTGTTTTGCCGAAACGATAATTATTTGAAATTCCCTCGATAGAAAAAATTGCAAAGTAAGCTCTGAATATTATAAAAACATTTTTTTTCTGATATTTAACATGTTAGAGGCACGAAAAAGTTACAGTGTATCTTTAAATGCAACTGAATCATTTATCGAGAGATTTTTGCTCTATTGCAAAAGAGTCGTGTTTTATTAAATATTCACCATTTTCGCTTAATTATTATCGTTGTTTAATTTTAGTGCGCTCCCCCTAAAATTCGTATTTACACATCTCCCTTTCAAACCATTTTTGAACGCTCACTACGGGGTCATAACGCAGTGGCGTAATCCACCCTTCCTTACATCCCATAAGGCATAAGTTACCCGAAGTCTTCTCGTAGTAATAGTAGGGGCATCTGGGGCGAATTCGGCAAAATGGGGCAAGTTTAAAGGTCGGACTCATTATTAATTTTGCGACTTTCTCAGCGGCATTATATTAATAATATTTCGTCCGTTACGCCCCTGGGATTAAAGTTTTTGCGCTATATTTGGAAAAGGCAACAACAAAATAAGATTACGCACGTCGCTTAATGCGATAAGCCAAAAGCTGTCAATTCCTAATTCTGACACTTGGCTTGTTTGACGGATTTAGTATTGGGGCTGGTTTTTTAATGCACGACATAATTTAAAATCAATAGTTTTGCGAAGGATTGAACTGTAAACACTTCTGGATACACTCTAGAGCACATTCTAAAATATCGGTAGGGTGGCGGGCACCACCTATTTTTAATCGACAAACTCGGGGCAGCAATCGCAATCAAAATGACAACAACGCGGTTCCAGGCGGGGAATGCTATTTGCACATCACTCCTTGTACACGCCGAAAACCCGAAGTTAGCCGATGGTTGCTGAACCAATCTGAACCAAAACGAGCACGTAACTAGTGTCAGTTTAGCTGTCAGGGCCATGCTTATTGCTTTCACTGACAGACATAGCTGGCAGGGTCATGTGCCATGTGTTTTGGTGCCTTCGGCGTTCATCGTCTCAGTTCGTGGCGTTCGTTCACTCTAAAAAATAAATAAAAATAATTTACATTTTTCATAAATGTTTGTGAAAAAATTATTTCACTGTCGAATAGTGGAGGGCACATACGAATCGCTCGAATTGGCACGGGGTTGGGAACCCTTGCATTAGAACATGATAATAGAATAGGTTAGGTAGGGTTAGGTTAGGTTGGATTAGGTTAGGTTGTGTTAGATTGAGTTAGGACAAGTTTGTATTATGGTGATTTATTTTTGGGGTGTTATGCAGTTTTGCGCTACCTCCTTCCTCTCCTCTCCTTCACCTCAGTTGTTCTGGATATGTCAAGGTTTATGTGTGCCAGACAGATCGGACGATCTCTAAAAGGATATCAGAACACTTTCTACTTCAAGCATGTAAACTCCACCATCATGACAAATCGGCAATTTTTGAGAATTTAATTGAAATTGTCATTACTTTGGATTTGTTCCTAAGATTCTGGGAAGACCGAAAATGCATAGAGCACGCCTAATTATGGCGGCAATTGAAATTCACAAAAATCTCATTAATATTAATAAAGACGACAGGGCTAAGCTCAATAGTTCGTGGTATCCCGTAATGGACGGCTACACCAAAAATAAACTCAGAAAACCATTTCAAATCCTACTATAATACCAGCTCTTAGAGTATTGGATCTTAAATCTTCGTTTACACCTCTGCCCTGATGATGAACACTGTAATGCTGTGCGAAACATCGGCTATCGAAGGAAGTAGCGCAACATGATATAATACCCCAAAACAAATAACTATAATACTTTTGGAACTGTCAGTATTACATTATTAGAAAGGAGAAAACCTCCCATCCGAAATTGGGTGAAGATTTTCCTAATCAGTTGCTATTAAAACAATAATCATTTTAATGAGGCGCATTACTTTCACAGTTTATAAAACTTCCTTCCCCCCGTATTTGCCATCAGGTAAACGTCCCCTGAAAATTAAGCCCCAATCAGGAACTTGAGTGAAAAATATTATGGCTTAAAAAACATAAATTCACATAAATGAACAATGATTCTGAATATATTAGTATTATTATAAATAATTACATGTAAAATTAATAAATCGTCACTTAAAAATAATTATAAATGTGAGACACTCAAACGCCCTGTGATTGGTCAGCGGGTTCCGACAGCATTTAAACCGTTACCTCACGGGTTAACCGGCCGGATGACTAGTCACAACAGCGGCCTACAAATTATTTCAAGAGAATTTGTGTTTTTTCTAAAACTTGTTAAATATAAAAAAAAAACAATAATTTCAACCCGAGTGCGATTAACCTTACTGCTAATCGACAAAACCGAGGTTCGTATGACGTCACGCGTACCCCGTTAGATTTCGATTGTTTTGGCGAGCTTTGAAAACAGAAAACTTAAAAAAAAAATTATCTATGAAATCATATAATAAAAAAATTTTCAATTTAAAATAAGAAAAAGTTTTGATATTTAAGTTGGAACCACATACTTTAATAAAACCTTAAGGCTCTGGTCCGTAGGGTAATAATTTACAATTTATTTTCGCCTCCCGCTGTATTTGAAATTAAAATAGAAATACAATTAACACAATTACAAACTAATCTTTATTAAGTCCCAGTTCGAGCGTGGCAGCCGTCTCAAAAATAACAATTTTATTTCGGCTTTTACTTTTCCAATTTTAATAATAACGAAGATCAACTATTCCCAAGCTCGCTTTAATTACGTTCATACTCATTGTTTCAACAATTTTGCTAAACTATTCGGGAAGAAGGGGCATTAGTGAACACAAAGGGGCCCAGCCATTAAACAAAGGGTAATTTGTTCACAAAAGTGAAATTTTCCCAAAACTCGTAGGCATTAAGCCCTTTTAAGTTACAAAGCATCTTTGCTAATTAAGAGGCGAGTCGCTTAGTCGGTGCGCCCGTCTCCGTGGATTGTTGTTCTTAGATGCCAGGCTTAATTTCATTTGCAATTTTGAGACCCTTGAGGAGGGGTCGACAACCTATTAAATAAAATTTCAATTCATTACCAACATTGTTCTAATCTACATTTTATAATCCGGTAGAGATCATACTTCTAACTATTTAGTATTTTCAAGGGAAATGAAGCAACATCCCTTTTAAATTATGTAAAAATCAATCCATCAAAATTTTGAATAAACTTATCGACCATTTATTAGAACTTTATAATATCTTATTTGAGTGCAGTGTGTTAAAGGTGAATATTCGGATATTTAGCTCAAAATATTCGACATTCGAAACGAACATCGATCGGTAAATGCACCCCAGATGTTTTAAACGGAATTCTCGGAAACTCTGAAGGGCCTAACAAGTGTTAGCAAGCTAAACCCAGGGTAATTTATTATCCCAACTATCGCCTTTTATTGCGGGCAGAATTCACTGCTTCAATAATCACTAGAATGGACTCGCCGAACGTCTATGTGAGGTGTCAGCGCTTTATTAGCAGCAGACGCTGGCACTGTTGGTGGACTCGGTGTACTCTCTCGCTGCAGCAGCTGGTCCAGTTTCTTCACCACCTAGCATTCTTGCTGCAGAGTCTCCATCTTCTATCTTCGTGTCACCTGTTCCTGTACTTCATTTTACTTAATAGGCCCTGAGGTGATATCTCACAAAAGCGGCGCTATACAAATTGTCCAGTAAATAAATAATTAAAAATAACCTAATTTAACACTGAATTGGTTAGTATCTCAATTTGTTATTGATGTAAATAAAATATACAATATAACAATTAATTAATGTAAAATATAACACTTATCATTGATCTGTGTTTTTCGATATTAGGACTGAGTCATTTAGATATTCGCTTATATCTAGATTGCATGCAGTTGGCAATGTTTTTTCAGAAATAGTAAATGTGTTCAACTGCACGGAATATCGTTAAAAGAAGGCTATAATAACATACCTCAATCACAATAATCAATGTCAGGAATGATAATAATCTTCTGCACGGCTCCTATATCATAATTTACTACATCTAAACTATTTATTTCAGATATCTTATAGTGTTAACTAACATATGTATTATTTCTTATCCATATGTATAATTGAATCGCTGACAGCCCTGAATTGTTAATGCCATGTTGCGATGCCTACTCAGCTATTCCAAGTAGAATTAATTTTGTGGGTAACAATAAACTCAATGCTAATTGCTCTATTACAATATTTTGGTAGACTATACATGTCACTTTTTTTTCTACACATGAACACTCAATAATAACTAATAGAATATTCTAAGTTATATAAACCATAGCGTTCTATACCTTAATGGAATTTATTTTATATTAACTACCGACTATTATCATATACACCTAATACTTCGCCTTATAATAATAATAATAATAATAATACTTGGATGACTTGTATAGCGCCGTTTTTGTGCAAAAACACCTCAAGGGCGCTGTACAAACTTATAATACATTTGTACAGTGGTCTATGTTATTACTTAACTATTTATGGAGAAAATATACAGTTCAATACTTACCTGATAGGTCACTTGAGATTAACACTTAATTAACATTATCTAATTGTTTATTGGCGAAATTTAGATACAGGATTTAGGACTTAATTGAAAAATTGAATATAACTGGACTTTCTCTTAGGATTGGTATATTTAATTTAAGGATACGACAGCTTAAAAAGGTAAGTTTTTAATTTAGACCTGAATTCTGTTGGACTTGTTATGAATCTTAGTTCCGGAGGGAGTTTATTCCAAGCCTTCGGCCCAGATACTCCGAAATGACAGGTCTTATACAAGCTTAGTATTAGTTCAACTATTGTTACACTGGTATATATTTCTTTTGAATTACTCATTGTATTACTGCACTTATATTAATAACTGCATCACTTGTAATAGTGTTTTTGTGTACACATTAATTGTTCTGTAATTTATTGCTATTTTTATCCTGTGAACCACCGTACGCTTGTAATTCGATTATCACTATATTGTAAAAGCCATTTTATGGTGTTTGAATAGATAAATAAATAATATTTAGGGGTGATAAAAGAAAAGAGAGCATGTAACAAAATAACAAAATGAATTGGAGAATAATGAAGCTTTAGCAGTGTTTGTTAACTGCGCCTTGTAGAGACCAACGCGGGACAATCGTTCGGAAATCAGTTTTATAAACAATAAATGTATGTTTTTTAATTAATAATATGAAGTATTTTTTTTCATATTTACTCCCCACGGAGGCCTCATGGGAAATAAGTTCCTTAACGCATAATACGTCATCTTTGGGGATGCTGTGAAAATGGTACACATTGAGGACACGTGACAAATACAGGTGTAAGTGGAAAATGTTACTTGTACAATGATGGAGGACTTATTCTGGATGAGAATTTGCCCACTTGGCTACTAGCTGGTTAAGCTGATATGTTTGAAAGGTTTCCGTTTTAAATAACATGAAAATATTTCTGTTTAAGAAAATACTAAAGAATTTTCATATAAATATTGTTGGTATACTGAATCTCCGAAAAATAAAAATTGAAAGCATTAATTGGTTTACGCTTCGACGTAGCAAATTTTTTTATATGATTTATATAGCGCCGTTTTTGTGCAAAATTATCTCAAGTTTAAAGTAATAATTAATATTCCACTCTACACCACATATCTGCCCCAAGGGGATAGCATGGAAAAAATTTGCCCTGCGGCGCTTTTCCTTGTCTTTGTGCGAGTTGAAATTTGATTTTCCACTCCCTTTGATCTCGTCATATAGGTACTCCAGTTGAAGATGTCCTCGTTCCACAGAGCTCCAAGATTATTTGATGTCGGAGCTCTTTCATTAAGTCTTTTTTTATATGTATGTAGGTAATATACACAAAAAATTCCAAACTCAAAATAATACTTTGGGGATCTATGGTGAGAGGCACAAAATGAAAGACGGTGTTGAAGGTCACAGTGTTTATTGATGAGTCAGGTGGCCGTAATGAGAGTGGACGTAGGACAGATTTAGTATTCTCCGGATGCTGGCTGTGATGGCTGGTCAAGCGCGGGTCAGTGAGCCGACGCCGGGCGCTGATGACCGGACTCGTTGACTGTCAGGCACTGGCGATCTTGGGAATCAGTACTCCAGTGCTGACAGGAAGGCCGAAGGTGCGGTGGACCTTGTAGGCGGTTGAGCGGGAGCTGCGTAGACCAGTGAGGATGCTGCGTGTCCTCGTGGTGGTCATGGTGCGTGAATGAAGCGCTGGTCAGGGGCGCTGGAACCAGGGCGCTGTTATCCGTTGTAGCGCTGACCAGGGACGGTGGCCAAGGCGCTAGGATGATGTCCTGATGGAGTCCATGATGAGTACGGGCGAAGCCGGGAATATTGTCCTTTGCGCAAGGGTGCGCGGATTATCACTCGTGAGACTAGTAAATTGTTGGCTGCAGATTGTTGACTGACTGACTGCTCGCTGCGTCGGGCTGATTTATACTGTACAGTCGGCGGCAACAGTAGGTAGGTGGAATTGCAAATAAATCGGAGCCACTTGCTCAGTCTGGGCCTTTCGGGAACTTTCGGTCGGCGCTACAATTATGCACAGGCGATGGGCTCAAACCTTCTGGCGAGTTGGCGTAATGTGCCAAACCGATTGCAACGTATTGTCGTAGGTAGGCCGCGTTGTTTACGATTTGTTCTTGGTAGTAATTTGCAAGTACCTTAGTAGATCGAGCTGTTTACTATTAATGAGTTAGTCTGGATTCTTCTCTTGACGTCACAATACTTTTGGCCCCTTCGCGGCTTAAAACGGCCCTGTTCATAACCCCGAGCAACGCCGGATACACTACATCTTGTATGTAAATATATTTCCTGTTTAATCTAACTACTTCTTTGTTCCTTCCCTCTAAGCTCTATAAAAATTGACCCCCTTAGCTTGAATGCGGAGGGATATTTACGCCCAAAATGGCTTTACAATTTACAATAATTTTAAATTATTATTATAAATGTTAAAGCCGCATAACTACAAATAAATACAAACCGTACAATCACGATGTACACCAAGCTGTTACAATAAAACAATTAGTAAATAAAACAACAACAAGATAACAAGAGAAAACAAGTTTGGGTCAATTGAAATCAAGTGAAAATAAGAAATTCGACTAATTTTGTAAAGTTCTGGGGGCTATTGTTAAAGATGCCCTGAACTTGCCACTACTGTGGATAGTCGATATATTCGAACAAAAGATTGGTAGAAAGTTAAGTTGGTTATTTGAAAAGGAATATGGAAAGTTTCCGGGTTTCTTAGAAGAAGGTGATTTATGTTGATTTTAATTGTAGCCAAGAGGTGAGGCATGGTTGTTTATAAATTTGAAAAGATTGGAAACGGGTATAAGATTGAAGTAAGTAGAGGAAGAAAGGAGATGTGAAAGAGGAAGTTTGAGAAGTACCTAGCTGTTCAGATTGTCATTTCAAATAACTCTATGTATTCCTAGGCCGTCTCCGATTTCTTTTTCCATTCACTTGAGCGTTAGTATAATCCTCTGTAGCTCCCTCTTATGTTCATTTCCTCTACCTTTCAAAACCACATAAATTGAAACTGCAGCAGAAAAAATTTAAAAGATTTATCAATTATATACTATCTATTCTAATTGAAGAGCAGAATTTAAATTTTTAATGGCTTGCACTTGATTTATCAGCGAAGTCGAGAGTTCTTCTAAACCGCTAAAGGTAGATTTATGAACCCTGAATTGAATTGGACTTATTAATCAGGTAACATTTAATAAAAACTTAACCTAACTTAATTTTCAATTTATAAAGAAATAATCATAACTATCCTACTTAAAATAACGTTATGTTTAATTAACCATCTGTCTGTTGTGTACATTATATGTAGATGACGAATATTCTAGCCAGTTCTGAGATGTTGAATCGAAAGATAAGATGTCCACTAAGTGACTGATTGTATAAATACGTTGGGTGTCCAGTGTCCACTCAGTCGTCATAGGATCATTTCCATTTGCTAAGTTAGTCCTCAAACATTGGACAAGCAACATTTCCTGTTTACAACTACTTCAAGTAGTAAGAGTTTTTCAAATTTTGTGGAAGTTATTCATTTGAAACTAGTAGTTCTGTGGACAGTAGATTTTGTATAACGGTCAGTACGTCGACTTGACAGTTCGTAATAGTCGCAATTCAGATGCCCTCTGGTGGAATAAAAAGGTTCTATCAAACACGGTTACCATCTTGATAGGATTCACCGGACATGGAACACACAAACAAATTTACAGATAGATGAAATGAAAGTGGTCGAGTGAGTCAAGCTAAATCAAATTATTTTTCCGATTTTATGTCCGGGTTAAATCTTCCCCATAGGAAAAACTAAACCCTTCCACACACTTTTCCACAAATGATCATCTAGTCAATCAATATTATGCAAGTGCTATAAGCAAAATAAATACAAAACAATACAAGAGCAACACGTCAACTCACCAGAGATCAGATGGGAAAATAATTCACCTACCTCAGATATTTTCATATCAGAGGGTTCGGCTCGGTAGAACTCCTAACAGGGCCTATAAATCCTACTGATCCCTCTACATAAATATTTAAAAAATCTTTCGATATCCTACATGTATTAAAAATGACTGATTTTTGCATTTTTATATACAAATTTTTTGATAGATCTAATATGACTAAATTTTTAATGAGAGAGCTAGGTATAATATACATATATGTATGTATTATGTACATATTTTTCCTTTTGAATTTTTATTATTGCCTGAATATGATAAAGGGTTCGTGAACAACTTGTTGTCGATCCCTTACCAGAAACGCCGACAGAGCGTTTGAAATTCCAGAATTTATACTTAATGACGGCACTGCCACTGTTTATTAAATAAATAGTTTTAAGGAGTTTATGAAATCCAATATGCGGAGTAGGGCTCTGTAGCAATACAATAAAGAACTATTCTGTATTTAAGTGGAAAAAACCAATAATTTGATCCTTTGGAAGTCATGTGAAAACATGTTAGATCTAGTTAGATATAGATGTAGTTTGACGGGCTCCATGGTCGAGGGGTAAGGCTCTCGACTAGCAAGTTAGAGGTCGCGAGTTCAAATCCCTGCGTGCGCAAGTAAATTCTACATTATTATTTTATTTATTTTTTAGAAAAAGGTATGAGGGGTGGGTAAGAATCTGAGCATCCCTTTTAGCCTAAGAATAGTCATAGTCTCACTGGTTCCAGACAGTTGGAAGCTTGTGCAGTTTAACAAAATTCTAAGGTTGCATATAAACATACATTGGTGAACCACGACATATGGGAAAGGAACGAAGCAACCGCAACTTATTGCTTCGTTCCTTTCCCGTAATACGTAGCTTTTCGGTATTGTGTGGTTGTTTTTTCTCGTGTCTTTACGCAGCATTACCATCCCGCATTTTGAATTTCTATTGATATGACAAATTTTCTCCTGAACACGTTTTTATGTTCTGAAAATTGTATTATTATAAAAATATTACCATTCGTTACTTCGGCTACTGAAATTATACCTAGCTCTCTCATTAGATCTATCAAAAAATTTATATGTAAAAATGCAAAAATCAGTCATTTTTCATACATGTAGGATAACAAAAGATTTTAAAAATATTTATGTTGAGGGATCAGTAAGATTTATAGGCCCTGTTAGGAGTTCTACCGAGCCGAACCCTCTGATATCTGGAGTCGGTGAATTATTTTCCCATTTGATCTCTGGTGAGTTGACGTGTTGTTCTCGTATTGTTTTGTATTTATTTTGCTTATATAATGCACTTGCATAATGTTGATTGACTAGATGATCATTTGTGGAAAAGTATGTCTAAAGGTTTAGTTTTTCATATGGGAAAGATTTAACCCGGACATAAAATCGGAAAAGACTAAAAGTATAATTTTTTCTTGCCAACAAAAGCGTATACGAATTTGTCGTGAAAAACGTCACGCACGCATACTTACCCACGTCACTTGAACTATCTAACTTACCATTACGCTATTTCCCCCGAAGGGTGGGCAGAGAGGAAAAACCACTACACAAGTCTGTCTTAGCCAAACTTCATGCTTCAAACTCATTCATGCTTCGTATCTTTTCAAACTCTTGACATGACCCACTTTGACCACACGGAGAAAAATTAGTATTGCAAAGTTTTCTGTAAAAAACGTGATTGCAGGCCGTTTCCTGATAAACTTTTAGTAAATTCTTGATCAGAACACGTATTCGTGCACCCGCGGTTGTATAATAATACATAGTGAAGAAATGCGAAAATATTCAGATTTTTATGAATACGTGTTCCGACATCGTGATAATACATCGAAACACGTGTTCATGCACCTGCGTTTGAATAATGATACATAATGACGAAAAGCGAAAATATTCAGATATTTATGAACACGTGTTCCGACATCGTGATAATACATTCGTATGTCACTCAAATTTTATCAGGAAACCTATCAATTTATTCGTTAAGGGCCTGCAATCCCGTTTTATACCGGATTACGATTAATTTGAGGAGATTAATAAAAAAGAACAGCAGTTATAATAAATGATAATGTATTTTGAAGCCTTCGGATCCAAAATGAACACATTTACAACTATGCCACGAACTCTAAGCCATTTACAACTATGCCACGACCTCTAAGCTATTTACAACTTTCCTACGACTTCTAAGGTATTTACAACTATGCCACGATCTCTAAGCTATTTACAACTGTGCCACGACCTCTAAGCTATTTACAAGTATGCTACGACCTCTAAGCTATTTACAACTTTGCCACGACCTCCAAGCTACTTTGTTGTTGTTGTTGTTGTTTCTTCGTTTTTTTTTTTAAAAATAGGTTCTAATAAATGCACGTAACCTTGGTCGTTTGTCAATCTTACCCTAGAAACGTGCTCTAAATATTCCATTAAGAGATGTAAATTGCAATTTCCTACTCGGGATTAAAACGAATTTAAAGTATTGCGTTTTCCATTTTTACAGTCGGCGCTTTTTTCACCTTTCTGTCACGTATTTTTCCAACTTCTTCCTCTCACTGCCTTAGCGGGAAATGATAAGATGTTTTGCTTTCAGGTTAAACCTTTTACGGGACGGATCTCGTGGAAAATTACATTTTATTGTTCGATTCTTGTGCAAAAATACTTTTCATGGGTTGATTCTTGTGCAAAATTGAGTTTAACGTTTTCTCGATTCTTGTGCAAAATTACGTTTTTAACGTTCGTAAAATAGCACGAGGACTCGTGTGTTGAGAAAAATAATAACATTGAAATTGGTTCGTTTGTCAATAATTAGTACGATTAATGTGTAAAATTATAAAAACATACATGTCATTTTTTGTTTGAAAATCTATGTATTAAAATATTATCAAACATATAAAATATTAGCAATCGAAAGGACACGGGTTCAAGTCCCGTTGGCGTCATGTATCTTTTATCAGAAGATTTTTCAATGTGGATGAGTGTTTCGGGCTAATAATTATTCCTTATAAAATAAAAATTTACAATAATTATAACAAAATTTTAAGTTAGTGTACGCAAGTATATAGTCATACGCAAGTATATAGTCATACGCAAGTGTATAATCATACGCAAGTACAAGTATATAGTCATACGCAAGTATATAGTCACACGCAGGTATATAGTCATACGCAAGTATATTGTCATACGCAAGTATATAGTCATATGCAATACAAAGCATTACCTAGTTACATAAAACTTCTATTAAAAATAAAAATGAAAACTTTGGCCATAAACCCTTAAACCTTGTTTTATCTGCAAAATTATTATCCATTGCCACAATCTTTCTTTGGAACTCTCTAACTTATGGAAAATTATTCATGAAATATTTTTCAATTAACTGTGATAATTAAGTCTGTCTAGTTTGTTTTAAAATCTATGTACGCTCTTCGTTGAACTCTCTTTTAAATTCGTATTGTTATTTAGCTTTAATTGTATAAAGTTGTCTTTCCTAAGATGAGTTTTAAGCTCATAGGTAATAATGTATCAAAAATATTATAACTTTTATTTTGTAATATAACGCCGTTTACCCGCAGGGGTAAAGAGAGAGGACGGACCGCTAAACAACTCGGTCTTGGCACACACTTCTTGCCTCATTCACACTCATACATAGTCTCATACACAATCTTCTATTATTCTGACTCTTGACATGGCCCGACTCGAGTATCTGATCACTTGTTCGTGCCATGTCTTCCTCGGTCGTCCCGGACTTCTGCCACCATTCACATTTGCATCATATATTCTCCTTACGCTCCTTTCTTTGTTCATTTGCTGTAGATGCTCAAAGCATCTAATCGTCCCTTTCTTGATCTTACTCATTACGCTTACATCAGCCTTGCTCTCTTTGCGGATCAAATTATATTTATTAAATTAAGATTGTTCTTTTATGTTTGGGGTAGGTATATTGAGAAGCTGAAAAGAGTTAAGAAGAAAGTTCGGAAAGTACCTATCATATCCATTCAACAAACATGGCTAAAGCCACTACAAGCAATGCTTCGATTTTTAAAAGAGAGGTCTTTCGCTTGAGCTGAACTACAGTCTCTGTTGCATACAAAAAATCTATGGAAATTTTGTACCAAAGCTGACATAGGTCTTTTTCTAATTTTTTGCTTCGGCTGTAGGGTAGGTACCTAGTGCTTTGGTTTATGTGTATACACGGTGTCCGGAAACTAGTAGTATAAACTAGTGAATCTATGACACATTTGGAGTCTATTTTGGGGTATATATATTTTTTTGATTTGAGCTTTCGTTTTTGAGTAAATCGGGTCCACGGTTGGTATTTTTTGGTTATTTTTTTAAAAAAGTGACTAACGGGTCTGCTGTTAAATGACCATTAAAATTGCTTCTAAGCCTATACTTTATATTTTCTTTAACCATTTGGTTGCCGAAAAAAAGGAAAAAAATTATTAAAATACAAAGTTTTTTTACTAAATAAATCTATTGTGTGATTTTTTTAAATTTATCGATTGCACTTAACTGCCATGTACTTTTAAAATGTCTTATATTTTTTTATTTGACTCGGGATTAAAACTTCCTCCCAGGGTCTGGAGTCAATCACACTAATTTCTGAGCCAAACCACAATTGGGTAGAACCGACATTTATTTCGTATATTAACTACTGTGATTTCTTCAATTTTCAGAGATTTATTGCTACCAAAAGTTGATAAAATGCATTGTCATCGACAACGAGACTATCTCCCGAGTTTCAGCTCGGATGGATCACAGAAAGGGGGTTAATTTTCACAGATTTGAATTTATTCAAGTTAGCAAAAGATAGAAATAATATTTTATTTATTTATTAATTAACGCCCTTGTTCGGGGCTTTTACATATGAATACTAAGAAATATGCATTATTTATTGTACATAACTGAATTGCTTCATTAAAAAGATTTTATATTTGTTTAAAGATAAATTGAAGATGTCCACTGACTTGGTATAATTGTTTCCCTCCATTAGTATTCTGAGCAAAGAGGAATACATATGGTAGTTAGTCCCAGAATTTCTACACTGAAATAAATCCTGACTTTTAGTCAGGATTCCACAACGTAATACTACGTTGTGGAATCCGGAATCTTAGGATTGTTAGGATTGTTGATACGTGATGTAGATTTACCAGTTTCCCGTTTGTACTACGAATTACCGAACACCGCGTAGTTATGTACCTACTCACTAATTCAAAGAATAAAAGTTTAAAATTTTCAGTCCTTGACCTAAAATCCGGATATCGTCATTAAAAACTTTTTCTTTCTTTTCGTCTGTGGCAAAAAAGATTCATTAGCGAATTTTTAATTGGGTTTAAATGATAAATTAATGAATCAACTTTAACTCTTTGTTGATACGGCAAGTTCACCAATTAGTTGGGGTCCAAGTGAGTTGATAACTGTGGAAAATAAGGACAAGAGTGAAAAATAATAGAGCTTGTACCCGAAGGACGACCCTTGGTTTTGACGCTTGGAAACATAGAGTAAATATTATGCCCACGGGATGAATTAGTTGGGTGTTCCATGAAAACTCAACTGTAACATTGAAGTAAAATGGCTAAACAATGTCGAACAAAAGAATCATTCCTACATACATAGTTCGTTATAAAAAGTTTCTTCGGTAATTTTATATCGCATGTTTTTTTAAGAACCCGCATTCCCAATTTCTACCTATTTATAACAAGTTTCTCTTTAGCTATTTTAGTTTTTAAGTTCAAAAACAAATATATATTATTTATGAAGATAATATCTATACATTTGTTATGCCAAAATGTAAATTTTTTGAAATTCCCTCGATAGAAAAAAATCGCAAAGTAAGCTCTGAAAATTATTTGAAACACGTTTTGTTCTGTTATTTAATATGTTGTAACAATGAAAACAATCACAGTGTATCTTTAAATGCAACTAAAGCATTTGTCGAGAGATTTTTTTTCTTCTTTACACGAATCGTGTTTTATTAAATATTTTCACCATTTTTGCTTAATTGTTATCGTTTTTTTTTATAATAGCTTGCTCTCTCTAACATTCATATTTACATATTTCTCTTTCAAACCATCTCTTAACGCTTACTACGGGTCTTAAATAAAAATAATCTTAACGATTGTCCATCTTCATTCATCTCTATAACAAGCGATCTATTTAGCGCTGCGTTATGGTAAGGTGCAGTTATTCACTGCTAAAGAGCTTTCTATTTTTTATTTATTATTGGATAATTTTTATAGCGCCGCTTTTGTGAGATATCACCTCAGGGGCGCTTTACAGTTGATGCAGGTATTACAGAAAATATAAATATTACAAAAATAGAGTGAAGTTAAGTTGAGTAAAATGAAGTATAGGAACAGGTGACACGAAGATAGAAGATGGAGACTCTGCAGCCAGAATCCTAGGTGGTGAAGAAACTGGGCCAGCTGCTGCAGCGAAAGAGTCCACCGCGTCCACCAATAGTGCCAGCACGAGGTTCGTCATCCGTCCAGGTATGTGTCTGCTGCTAATAAAGCGCTGACACACTATCCTCTCACAGATACCAGACCTTGGCAGCACCGCTGTGACGTTCTACGAAGATAGAAGATGGAGGCTCTGCAGCAAGAATCCTAAGTGGTGAAGGAACTGGACCAGCTGCTGCAGTAAGAAAGTCCACTGCGTCCAACAACAGCGTCCAGGTATGTATCTGCTACTAATAAAGCGCTGACACCTCACATAGATAAGAGGCCCTGGCAGCACCGCTGTGACGTTCGGCAAGTCCATCATTTGTGGTGCATTCTGTCCGCAATAAAAAGCAACAGTTGGGGTAATAAACCCTGGGCTTAGTAAAAAAACTTGCAGGGTCCAAGCTTGCCCAGTTTCCGAGAATTTTGTTGAACACATCTGGAGTGCATTTACCGATCGCCGTTCGTTTCGAATGTCCAATATTTTTGAGCAAATTTCAGAATATTCACTTTTAAAACACTGCACTCAAATCACATATTATAAAGTTCTAATAATTTTTAAGTTTATTTTTATTTAAGTTCGAATGTTGATTGATTGATTTTAAAAATAATTTCAAAGGGATGTTGCCTCATTTCCCTTGAAAATACTAAAAAAACACAAAGCTGTTGGAGGAAGCGTTAGGACGCGTCCTGCTGCCACGAAGGGCGCAATACTACTTCAAGTTGTGGTCACCTGATATGGCATAACAAGATGAAAGCTGTGCTTCTATGCTGATCAAAAATTGTTGAAAAGTTGAAACGGAATAATTCAAAAATGGAATGACACATGAAGAGAATTACACCTATTTAAATTACACACCACAAAAAACCTATTCCGTTTTCTTTATTTAAAATTTGAAACCAAACTACAATGTTCCGGGATGTTCTGGAATGTTGTGAAATAAACTCATACTCTCGAATGTTCTGGACTGTTCTATACATTTCTAGAGGGCGAAACTTCCAGCCCTTTTATCTTCAAAAGCACGCCCCTCAGGTAGAAACGGGAACCTTCTTCATGTATGGGGGATAGATGGCTACCAAACTGTATAACTCCCCTGATCGTACAGAGTTTTAGCGGCACGCACATTGTACACTTACGGCCGTTGTTTCCAATCCTACTGATCAACCGCTGAGCCGAAGTTTTGGCTCAACACTGCTCAAACCCACAACTATGCTATTTCCAACGGAAAGATGACAACTGAGCGATCAACCAATTTAAGGAAGCTAAACTACTGGATTAAGGTTGCCTCAGTAAATGACGACTTATAAAAAGTTTCGGCAGAGTGAACAATATTCGGGACGCTAAGGCATGGTGCATTAAATTCAAGCTAACACTTTAGACATATTTAACATATTTCATACTACTATCTAAAAAAAAAAATATTGGTTTATTTATTACAGTATTTAAAATAATACATTCATTCAAAATAAATACAAAAATTAATTCGTCAATATTAATTTAGTATCGAAAGCTTTTACTTTGATGTAATGTTATTGTCTATGAAAGTGGGCGGGGCCACTAAAGATAATCAACAGTAAAGGTGTTTGGAAAAAGGCAAATCGAACGTTACTGAAAAAATCACTTGGCTGATCGGACCCTAAGATTGATCGTTTGAAATGTTGGGAACAGCGGCCGTTACTTTTATAATATACAGGATTTTCCAATAAGAGATGTTATTTTGAATAGCCCGTTATTTCGGTAGATGTTACTTTTGAGGCTGTGATTTTTTGACATTTGACAAGTAGAAACTACGCCATTAATAAAAATGGAACGATACATGCTTCAACAATGCATTGAAATTATTAAAATTCACTTGAGTGAATCAAATGCAAATCATCTTGAGTGATGAGGCGCATTTCCACCTCGGCGGCTTCGTCAACAAGCAAAATTTTCGCATCTGGGGCTCGGAAAACCCAAGATTTATTGTTAAAAAGCCTCTCTATCCTCAACGTGTGACTGTTTGGTGCGGTTTATGGTCCGGCAGAGTCATTAGACTTTACTTTTTTGAAAATGAGGCTGAAGCAACAGTTACGGTGATTGGAATGCGCTATTGAGAGATGATTAATGATTTTTTATGGACGAAATTGGATGGTATTGATCTGAACAACGTTTACTTTTAACAAGACGGCGCTACGTGCAACACAAGCAACGAAACCACTGATCTTTTACGATTGAATATAAAAAATAACACCTCTTATTGGAAAACCCTGTACATTGATTATCTAATTGTAAAATGGGTGTCTCAGTACGGGTAAAGCACTCAGTGAGTCCCACATATCAAATGATGTTTTAAAATATGTAAAGTTATTGTATCAAATAACAATAAAAGATTGTTACTTGAAATTCACGTCGTAATTTTCCCCTGACACCGAATAAAACGTCGGTATTTGTAGTAATAAAACGGAAAATGCTATAAACGTGTAATAATGAAAAAAAGGTCTGCCAATGAGGTATAAATTGGTACACCAAAGCCAAACTACAAACATTCTTGTAACGAGTTCTTTAGTATTTTTTCCACAAATCCTATATTTCGATTCAATTAAAAGTTGTCACGGTCCGCATTGGAGGTGGATAAATTGTTTTAATTGAAAAAAAATTGTACCGTAAATATTTGATCACCCGGACATCTTCTGATTAATAGATGGGTACTGAAATAACTAAAGCCCAATCAATTTATCTCTTTCTCTGTTTACCCAATTTACAATACGTACCCTTGTGACAGTTATTAAAGGTCAAACCAAACATTGTAGCACGAAAAATACGGTTATTTGTCGAAATTATACACGCGTGAATAATACTTAACAATAAATTATTAAAAGCAATAATTAGTCGCCTGTAATATCAATACAAATTGAAAATATCTCCCCAGTAAAAATAAATGCCGCCGACGGGAATTGAACCCTCGCCTTCTTATGTCCGGTCAGACTCTCTCGACCACTGACCCACGTCGGCTTATTTCGAACCCGCAAAATAATTGAATATGTACTAGTACTTCAATGAACAATTACTGCTTATTATATTTGTTTACAGCTGGAAAAAGGAGTGTCTCTTTCTTAATCTTACTGATTACGCTTACATCAGCCTCGCATTATTTGCGGATCTCCACATTTCTCACACGATAACACATGGTTTTACCACACTTACGCCTCACGGATCTCATTTCTACAGAATTCGATCTAATTTCATCCTTCCTCTGCCAGTTCCATGATTCACTAACATACATCAGAATAGGTACCAGCACTCCATTGTGGACTGATAACTTCCCTTCTTTGGACAATTTTTTGTAAGCGCCAACTGCGTTCAGTCCTACATTAATGGAGTTACCTGCATTTACCCTTCTTTCAATATCTCTGTCATCCTTCCCATCTCTCGTAAACATACTTTCTAAATACACAAACTCATCCACCTGCTCCAAGTATTCCTCATTCAAAACTATATTGCACACTGTTTTCTTACTCTCTCTTTCAAACACCATTACTTTAGACTTACTTACATTCATAATTAACTCATTCTTCATACATTTTTCGGTCATACTAGAGACTGTAGATCTTTCATACTACAGGGTTTTCCAATAAGAGGTGTTATTTTGATATTCAATCGTAAAATATCAATGGTTTCTTTGCTTGTGTGGCACATAGCGCTGTCTTGTTGAAAGCAAACGTTGTCCAGATCTATACCATCCAATTCCGGCCAAAAAAAAATCATTAATCATCTCTCAATCGAGATACATTCACCGTAACTGTTGCTCCAGCCTCATTTTCGAAAAAGTAAGGTCCAATGACTCCGCCGGACCATAAACCGCAAAAAACATTCACACGTTGAGGATAGAGAGGCTTGTCAACAATAACTCTTGGGTTTTCCGAGCCCCAGATGCGATAATTTTTTTGTTGACGAAGCCACCGAGGTGGAAATGGGCCTCAACACTCAAGATGATTTGCATTTGATTCACTCAAGTGAATTTTAATAATTTCAATGCGTTGTTGAAGCGTGTATCGTTTCGTTTTTACTAATGGCGTAGTTTCTACTTTTCAAATGTCAAAAATGACAGCTACAAAAGTAACATCTACCGAAATAGCTATTCAAAATAACACCTCTTATTGGAAAACCCTGTATTACTTACCAATTTTCTGTTACCAATATCACAGCCAGAATTGCGCATATACGGAATTACGTATGGAGAGAACCGACTCTTAACTAGCAAGCGTGGCAAGACGGGACGACGTTTCATTCGGCCATCCTTTCCGCCGGGCCGCCAAAACTCTGTGCAGGGAGTCCGATTCTTGTAATAATTCGTAATGTTTTCTTTGTACATGCATATATGTTTCAACAATAATAAAATAATTACATCAATGGTAAAATTATTACTTCATTATTGAAAATATAAAGACTTGTTTGCTATCATTTTCACTTCATCCAATAAAAAACAATTTGGATGTTTCAGCAGATGTCCTGTGACGGTTATTGTTTTCAATATCAAATTTATTTAGCACATCATTTTTATTTATATAAAATGGAATGATGAATTACGATGCCCGGCAATTTTAAGAGAGATAGAGCGCGTGCTAAATAATAATAATAATAATAATAAAGTGTTAATAATATAATAATAATCTACATGCAAAAAATCCGATTTGAAGGTTTTTTTTTTAACATTAAGCCGCACAAGAGTCCCAACTGCTCCCAACCGTCTGGAGCTAATGAGACTATGGCATCTCCAATTGGGGTTTGTTGTGAGGCTGAAGGTAGTGGGGATGGGAAGGAGATGTGGAAGAGGAAAGTGGGGAAATACCTGGCTATTCAGATCTGGTCACCAAACAACAGCTAAAGCCATTTCAAGCAACGTTTCAATTCTGAATGGTGAACTTACACCAGGGCGATACTGAGAGTATCTTCCACTATGTATGTGTGTGATTCGAATAACGTTCATATTATCTAGAAAAAAAAAAAAAAAAAAAAAATTTTTCAAATTAGAGCCGTCTTAAACTTTCACTGAATGAAAGCTATTATATAATTTTTCTTTAAAAGATAGCGATAAATATTAAAGTTAACCCCCTAACGCCCCCACGAAATCACAAAGCCTTATTCTTAACCCGTCTGCGCATAGACATGACACCATTAAGTGCCACCCCTTATCGTGTCACCCGCTTTGGCGTCTTCTTAACCCTTTGACGGGCTCCAACCACCCTGATGACTGAAACATCACACTTTATTCTCAGATTTTCGATGAAAAATATTTGTAATTGTAATATTATTGATATAAGACTTTGAGCTCAACCATGGATGACATTAGCTGTCGAGAATAATAAGAAAATAATGTGAGTGTGTGTTACATGTCATTGATAAATCGCTTTGAAATTTTTTTCGAAATGGTTTTAGCTAAGTTTAATTACAAGATTTTAATTTTCAGATATGTCTCAATCTTCCTTGTCTCTGTAGCGGTTACGTCAACGTTTCTAGGGTCTTCATATCATAACCAGACCGCACGAGTTAAAAAGCTGAATTAACAATCAGACTTACGAAACTTCAATTGAAATATCGTTACTGCGATACGTAAACTGCTGATAAGAGAATGTTTGCATATAGGGTGATGCAAACGTTCATACAATGAACCGAGTCAGCGATCCTGAGGGTTTGACGTCCATACGCTACTCCAACCCGTGGCAGACATGAAAAAAGGAATCAGCAGCTATATAAGCGGTGGAGGACATAAGTACATCATCATTCCAGTCAACAAGTCCGATTTGGCATTACTTTAGTATGCGCCTCGGCCCCGTGGCATCTTCGCCGGTCAGCAACTTCCGCATAAACCAGTCCATCGCACCTTCGCCAACCTCGTTCACACTAGAGTACCCGGAAGACCCCACGTCTTCATCAGTGCTGAACGCAGCCACGAGGCCGGTCTCCACGACTCCATCGCCGCCATCGTCGTCTAAACCTGGTATCATCGTCATCGGACAAGAGCCATCTCCCAACTGCGAAATTATACTGACATAATAAAAATAAACACTGTGACACAACACCATATTTATCTTTCATTGTCACACGAACCAGAGATCCTACATCTTTATCTTTTTACAGATTTACATACTTTCTCCATTCTTTCTCTATTTTCACCAAAGATGACATAGGCCCTGAGGGAAACTATTTTCTTCAGGGCATCCTGTGTGGAGTTAATATAAAAAAAAATCTAGTAAAAAATGCTATAGTCAAACTTGCTCCGGGCAGTTCGTGTTCTTGTGCTGAAATTAAACAAGTTTCTTACCGATATGGGTACGGTTTCTGTCATTTTAATGTCACCGAACAAGAATCCAAACTTTATTTTATGTATGTGCGTCACAAGAGTCCCAACTGCTTCCAACCATCTGGAGCCAGTAAGACTATGACATCCCCAATTGGGGTATGTTGTGGGGCTGAAGGTAGTGGAGAGGGGAAGGAGATGAGGTAGAGGAAGGTGGGGAAATTAACTGTCCAGATTCAGTAGGATTGTGGCATTTCCAAAGAAAGAATGTTTGAACATGCTATAGAAGATGATTTGTGAGGAACTGAATATTTACACCGGGTCATTAAATTCAGCTGATGTCATTTCACGCAACATTTCTATTCTCAATGGAGATCCTTCACAAGGGCGATACTGAGAGTATCTTCCCTCCTAAAACTTAACCTTACAAACATGCCGCGAATTTTGGAATCATAATCGAGGATCAAACCACTCAACCACGGAATTGGTCAATTATTATTATTATATACCCAATTTACGATTAATCTATTTATAATAACGTTCCGTAAAACTATTCACTTTTATAAAAAATATCTAATTTCAAATCTTGGCAAAAATTCACTACTTATTCCATTACATTCTTCTTCACTGTTACTTACTGTCTTTGTAGTTTTTACTCCTAGACAGAATTTTTAGGTCGCTTATTATCACCATTTCCATATTTTTTCCTAGAAAAATAAGACTACGTAACACTTGAAATATTATTATTACTAGTGTACCCGGCGTTGTTTTGGGTTATTCTTTGAAGATAGACGTATACCATGGTGGTATTTTCTGTAGGCCTTTTTAAGATGTACAATTCCGTAGAACATTATTTTGATGTATCTCAGAAGGTTTAGCCAGCGTTAGCAATGTAGTGCCCGAGAATATATTTTTACGACTTGATCATAAAACATCGACTTTTCTCTACTTTCTATAAATATAATATGCATGTATCATAAATGTTAACCTTTCAGAAGAAATTTTCTAAGTGATAGTGAAAACCCTATCAAAATTCGTTGCGTAGTTTAGAAGAACTAAGCGCATAAACAGACAGACGCGGATAGCGATTTTTTACTATTTAGATTAGATTAGATTAGAGATATTTAATGATCAGGCAGAATTATGCCGATGTGCTCATATCTGATTTCACAATAAGCTTAACAGTAATTGAGTTGTTTTAAATTTAAAAATTAGTTAATCTTTTCTTCTATCAAAATAACAATCCAATCGAGCTTTAAATTGGTTTATATTAGTAGAACCGACGACATGTTGTGGAAGTTTGTTCCATGCATCCACTACTTTATTTGCACTGATGACATGTTTTGGAAGTTTTTTCCATGCATCCACTACTCTATTTGCACTGATGACATGTTTTGGAAGTTTTTTCCATGCATCCACTACTCTATTTGCATGGACGAAATGTTGTGAAAGTTTGTTCCATGCATCCACTACTCTATTTGCATAGATGACATGTTGTGGAAGTTTATTCCATGCATCCACTACTCTATTTGCATAGATGACATGTTGTGGAAGTTTGTTCCATGCATCCACTACTTTATTTGCATAGATGACATGTTATGGAAGTTTATTCCATGCATCCACTACTCTATTTGCATAGATGACATGTTGTGGAAGTTTGTTCCATGCATCCACTACTTTATTTGCATAGATGACATGTTATGGAAGTTTGTTCCATGCATCCACTACTATATTTGTATAGATGACATGTTGTGGAAGTTTGTTTCATGCATCAACTACTTTATTTGCATAGATGACATGTTGTGGAAGTTTGTCCCATGCATCCACTACTCTTTTTGCATAGATGACATGTTGTGGAAGTTTGTTCCATGCATCCACTACTCTATTTGCTACTGTTTCCTTGAATTGGGTGCAAAAGATGTTATGTTTTTTATTGTTCACAGACATTTATATTTTTGTTGGTAATTAAGATTTTTTGGATGCTAGGGCAACTGTAATGTCAAAATAACAATTTGAAGTCTGAATCAAGTCACCTCCTTTTGTAATTTCATTTAACGTCGATAATCTCAGTTGATTAAGTCCATCGCCGTACTACCAGTCTTTCAAAGCTCTTGTTATTTTTGCAAAACGTCTCTGTACTTTTTCTCTATTAGATCTTAAATACTTAATTCCTAGTAATATGTTAAATATTATTATAATACGCATATACTTTGCCTATAAGATTTTTTTTGCACTTGTTCATATATTTTAGTAATTTTATACCAGCTGTGCCCCGCCACGCATTGCTGTGGCTCAGTATCTCTGTTAATATAGAGAAACATGTTGCTTTCACGTCCAACAAATGGCGCTGTTTTTTTTCAAAAAAGCATGTTTATTACCTGTCACAGGTAAAATCTATTTAATGTAGGTATATAAAAACACACGCGTATTCGAATGCAACTTTGGCGTTGTGTCAACATTTCAAAGCAATCGATGATGAACTTTCTGAGATTTCTGATTTTGGACAAACGAACCCTTACATTTTTTTATTTACATGGATAGATTGTGTATTAAATGTTTCACAGCCATTGATGTTCACAGCATACACCTAACAATAAGTTTAACCAAAATATTCCAACTGCAGTGAAATAGTGGAAATATCAACAACTATAGCCGCAAGCGGAAGCTAGTGTAGCATGATGACTTAGTTATTCCTTTCAATGGCGGCAAATTGAATTTTAAAACCCTATAACTATCCCAATAGAACATAAATTTAAAAAAAAAACATTTATATGTACGTTATAATAAATTCAATTCAAATGACGACCGGTCAGTGGTTGAGTGGGCATAGCGCTTGGGTCTCACCCGAGCGTCGCGTGTTCGATTCCTCGGCTGGCTAAGTCCTCCATCACAACACAAGCAACATTTTCGGCTTTCTGTGATGGTAGTAGGAGATTTTCAAACATTGTTGGGTTATTCGTAACCCGGGAATGTTTGTCTCTCTTTAAAAAAAAAAAAAAATGTTGTCGTGTAGATTGTGATTTCGTTATATCCGGGTTAAAAATGTAATTAAAAATCAGGGATTTTTGTATATCAGCATGACTAATGACAATGACATATCTTTTGAGATATCTTTTGATAAAAAATTGTAAAAGCCATCTTTCTTAAGGTTCCGTAGTAAGCGTTCAAAGATGGTTTGAAAGGGAGATATGTCAACACAAATGTTAGAGGGAGGAAAAGATATCAATATTAAAAAACGATAATAATTATGTGAAAAAATTAAATAAAACACGACTCATTTGAAATAGAGCGAAAAATGATAAAGTTGCATTTAAAGATACACTTCGAATTTTTTCATGCCTATAACATATTAAATAACACAACGAAACGTGTTTTCAATAATTTTCGGAGCTTATTTTGCCATTTTTTTCTATCGAGGGAATTTCATATCATTAACATTTCGGCATAATAAATGTATGGAATATATATATCTTCAAAAATTACATATACTTTTTAAGGCACTTAAAACTTAAAGTATTAAAGAGAAATATTTTATGATTCGTAGATATTATTTTTTTCTTGCTTTTGTATGGCTAATTTCCATATTGCGTTATTATAGGTTCTTAACTACATACCTCCTAGAAAAAAATGGGATAGAATAAATTCATTTAAAAAATATTTTAAAAAATTTCTTCGCTGAATAGCAAATCACAAATGATTAAATATTCAAATTAATTCGTTGACCTTTTATAATCTTTTTTATGTAAGCACTGCATGGGAGTCGAAAAATGAAAAAAATCACCAAAATGACTAAAACCATTTTAAGTAACTTTTCTATTCTGAATTTTGGGAAAATTAATAAACTGTAACAGATAATAGGAACAAGGAAGATAGGCCATGAAGGATTATGCACCTGGATCGTTTGTCCATACTACTATGTATTGCCTTTACGCATAACGGAGCCCCGCTTTTCTCTCTAACAACACACAAAACGCTTAATTTTTGTTTACTCAATCGTATTGATAGTGCGTGCTTCGGGTAATCAGCACACTACACGTATGTCCCTTTATTTCTATTATCTTCGGTTTGTGATCAAATTATAAAAGTCAAATTGAGAGTTGGCAGCGTGTTTATCTAGAAAAACGGCCAATTTATTTCCCACGCTAAAATGTCTCGCCACCGAAAATTTTGCACCATTGTGAAAAGGGTTTTATTTTTAGCGTTTGACGTGGGTGCTTTCGCGTAATAACAATGGCGATACTTTCAGGCAACAATGGCTGACTTTTTAGCGGCTGTCATTGGCCGAAACAAAATAAGCTCATCTGCCATGGACACATTAATATTATGAAGCCATACCGTCCAACTAAAAATAAATAAGAAAATATGTCTACCACATTTATTAGCGTTAGTTAAAATTATACGTTATACTTTTGGGGATGTGGAAAGGAGACGAACAAAAGATCTGAGTGGTATTCTAGAAGCATTTTTATTGAGGTAGAAGAATTACATAGTCCAAATAGAGTAGCCAGAATGATCACAGTTGTTGGTGACGATGAATGACGATGTCGTCATGGTAGTTGAGTTGTGATTGTACATCACGATGGGATGAATGTAGGTCACATCACGGTGGGATGCGAATACGTAGACCATGATCATTGGTGAAGACCATGGGTCTTCTAAGTACTCCAGTGTGAAGTAAGGTACGGTTAACCTGGTTGATTGATGATTATGAGTTCGAACAGCGGGTGATGCCGGGTACGCTTTTAGGTACCTGAAGACCGTTGCGGGAGCGGGGAGCACGGCACGATACGCGTGCACGATGCATGGGCGAGGCGGGACTGAGCGGCCACCCGTCGTCAGTTACAACTGGGCTGAGACCAGGGGGGTATAACTCCGAGAAAAAAGTGGGTCAGAAAAAAAGACACGGTAATTTCTATTGCTGACGTGTGACGTATATTTTCCACAAACCAGTGCGCACTTCATGCATGTTTATAGGCCGCTGTCATTGGCCGATTTTAGGCTAGTGAATGGGATTGGCTCCGAATGAGAATTATACTGTCTATGGTTACGCCTTTTTTATAGTTTCTATCCTAGTCGATGGTGAGTATGTCGTGTAGTGACGTATATTTTTCAGGAACAGACTTTTATCTATGGCAAACTTTAGGACCCATGGGCTCAGTACGAAAAACCCGAAGATATTGATCTAGTGAGTGGTTCATTTATGGCTGAGACTGATCGACTGAGTACTAAAGATTGACTGCTAGGTACTGCGATGTGGTATTTATACAGTAGTCTCACGCGCTTAGTAAAGTCTAGAACCATTCAGGCCGTAAGTTGGTGGGCTGGTGGTTTCGCTATTATTCTAGATAGGTACTACGCTGCTCTCCAAATTTCTATGATGTACTTTCGCCGCGCGTCTCGCGTCATGCGGGTCGCATGTATCGAAGTTCTAGATATTTCGAGGTAGTACCAGGTATTATTCTAGTAGCTACCGCTACATTTAAGCTTAAAATTAGGTTCTACTTTTTTACTTCCAAGTGACCTCCAATCCAGTCTACGCAGTTTTATCGCGTTCTGATGGTGAAATACGTTTCTACAAGATATTAGTATCCAGTGGCGTTAAAATGTTATGCTTAAAGTCTACAAAATCCACCTTTAATCTTAAATACATGCTGCATAATTTGACAAATATCAATATTTACACACATGGGCTCAAGAGGTTATTTATATTGTGTTAACACAGCTGTGGGGTAATTTTATGTAAGAAGGTCACCCCAGTACCTACAGATACAGTACAGATAACCTTAATACATCGCTTTTTGTTCAACAATAATAAAGGTTAAGTGTTTACAGGGGTAAAGGGTACGCGTGGGAAAATTCAACAAATTTGAGCTTTTTTCAGTTTACTGATATATTATTCATACATTTTCATACAAAGAAAAGAGATTACGATTATTAGAAGTAATTATAAACGATTAGGTTATATAAAAAGATATAAAATAACATAAAATAGAAAATGCAAGACATATAAACAATAAAAAAACAAGTTCTAAGCTGTTAATCTAATTAGCATCTCTCTGGTTGAGAATAACTTGTGTTTAGGGAGGGATTTATAAATATATATATTTATTTATGTATTTATATATGTATTTTTTTTAACGAAAGAAAAACATTCGCGTTACAAACGGGTTACGAATAACCTGACAATATTTAAAAATCTCCTACTACCACCACGGTAAGCGGCAATCTCTTTTTTAATATAAATACCGCACAAGAGTCCCAACTGCTTCTAACCGTCAGTGACACAATGGCCTCCCCAAATGGGGTATGTTGTAAGGCTGAAGGTAATGAAGCGCTAATATTGCACAAGTGTCTCAACTGCTCCCAACCGTCCGAGTCCATTGAAACTGCGGCATTTCCAATTGGGGTATGTTGAGAAGCTGAAGATTGTGTGGAGGTGAAGGAGATGGGGTAGAGGAAGTAAGAAAGTGAGAGAGTACCTGGCTATTCAGGTCTGGTGATTAAACACGGCTTCAGCCATTTCAAGCAATTTTTGAATTCTGAATGGTGTCTTGCATCAGGGCGATACCAGACGCGGCCCGTGACTGTAATTACCAGCAGTGCATTTCACTTTTAAAATGTACCTAGTCTGTAATTTAGGTGGAGCAAATTAATGAATGGGAACACCTACTGCAATTCATTCTATCTTCTAAGTTATATTTGTAAAATAACTGATAAAATAATACAAAATTATCTCGAAAATAAAGGACACTCAATTCATCGTTGAAAATATAGCGAAACCGTTTGATTTCACCGCGAACGAGTTCCAATGTGTTAATGTTGTTGCGTTAACATTGAACATTAGTATTTCTAAGCGAATCCATTCCAAACGCATTGGATTACGCATGATCAAAGTGATGCAAAATTCACTCGCCGTCAAAGCACTTCGATAATGCACGGATGGGTTATGTATCTGCACTGCTCTAACACGTAATTTGACGTTAAGAGTGTAATCTGTCTCGCTCATGTCACCGTTTCGGCTACTTCGGGCTGTCTCGATACCGCCCGACGCTGTTTTAGTAGTATGGTAAAAGTTGGTTCTGTGCATATCGGGGTATGCACGACCGCTTGCCCTTGCGCGGGATTTTTTTACTAGAAGATAGCTCAAATAATGACCTGACGGGAATTACGAATTTCTTACATCGATCACTGGGGCACAGATGTCGTTGTAATTTGTTATGTGGAGATTGAAGACAAGCAGTGCAATGCACAAATGCACGTACCAAGGAACCGCCTCTGGGCGATACTAAAATCGTCCACGCTGAATGTTTCTGACTGAAAAGTGCCTCAGGTATATTATATATCTGCCGTAGGTTACCCAAAGTGGTTTCCTGCATTTCGTGATTTAGCAAGGGTGCCTGTGCTCATGGGGTTAGGTTTTTCCAGATCTTATTGGCAGGTGCGTCTGCCCACCAGCTGCGTGGCGGGCTGGTTCAGGAGAGACCTCTCCAGCCGGACGTTCTCGACGCAGTGGGAGGGATGGATTCACACTCAAGTCTCTCCTACCCACCCCTCATATATTTTTCCTTCTCACAACTTCCACTCATTCCTTTACTTTAAAAGACTACATATTACCTTCGTGATGGACGGCTTCTTTTGTGCAGTTAATGTTGAAATTTAGTTATTTATTTGAATTTTTTTGCAGATTTTTAAAATTTATAACTGATGGCAACTGCACAACTTAAGGTTTACACCACCATGAGACTTAAAAAATAAGATATTGTTTGGCTAGATTTGGATAACAATTTTTTAATCCTTTAAAAATATTTAGAAATTTACATTTTAAAATTTACACTATTTGCGAAGTTATGGCATTTAGAAGTGAGCTCGGCAGAGTCCAAAACTCTTTATTGTAGAATATATGTAGCCAGTATGAGAGGCCATCAGAAAGCTTAAGAGGCCAGGAAATTGAAAAGAGCTGCTCAAAAGGCCTCTGGAGAAGCAGTAAACTAAAACATAGTTAACTTAAAATTAAAAATAGTAGACAGGATAGACATCTCTGGGAATTCTCACACAGATTTTGCTCTGCAGGTAATGTGATAATGAATTACAGTCATCTTTGCATTAATCAGCTGGATTCATCCGAATTATATTGTTTGACAAAAGAGGGCACCACTATTCCCGTTTGGTCGATTTAAGACTAAAGGATTAAAATATTTTTGTCACAATAAAGTGACAGTACTTTAGAAATACAATGTGTAAATTATTTTTTATTCTAAATTCTACTCTCTTGAGAGCTTGTCGTGACAGATTATTTCATGGTGCAATACAAGTGTTATTGTGCTGATTGCCGTCCGCTGCCAAATTTGGAGATTAAGGAATCGCTGCAAAACTCAATGCGAGTGATATATTCGGTGAGTCTTCTATTTTTATGTATTTGGTGGCTGGATTATAATTTTTTATTTTTTTATTTTTATTTTATTTGTACATAAAACAGGCATGGTGCCCAAGAATTTACATACATGGATGTTTAAATACATAATAACAACAAAAATAGTAACAAAATGAATAAGCTAAATATGCAGAAGTAAATAACAAATAAGAATGGGTAAAAGGTAAATACAAATATGTTCATAAACGATTTGTTATTGTCACACCTGCACTGGTGAGACACTGATTAGGTAGGTACAATGTTGCTTTTCATTAAATAAAGGGTTTCATCACAATATCAGCTTAATATGATTAAAGGTAATACATTTTTTTTGAAGTGTTTAAATTGGTCATTAAAAATGTCTATTACATTATTAGAGCCATGTATAATGTTATAATTTCTTAATGTTCGCGGTACAGGGAAAAATATCCTGTATTTGTGTGGTAGGCTTTAATATAGAAAATGTCGTTCATCCTCCTTGTTGATTTTCTTGATGGAATATTGATGTTAATTTGGGATAAAATGTTTGGTGTATCAACTGATGCATGTATAATTTTGTGTAGGAGCAGTACGTCCGAAACTTTACGTCTGACCGTCAGTGAGTGTAGTTTGTAGTGCAAAATTCGGTCATTATAAGTTCCAAATTGACCAGATAAACCTTCACGATAAGCAATTACACGGGTTAGTTTCCTTTGTATGGATTCAATCCTATAATTATGAATCTCATAATTGGGAGACCAAATTGTTGAAGCATATTCGAGAATACTTCGCACAATTGATTTATATAATTTCAAAGTTAATTCTGTACTTTTAAAACAATTTGTGATTCTTACCGTTAATCCTAATACTTGTGATGCACTTTTTGAAATTGTATCTACATGTTTATTGAAGCTAAGTGACGAGTCAAATGTCACGCCTAAGTCTTTATTTGTTCCGTTTCCTGCAGAGTGAATTTTGTAATCAACCCATTTTTTCATAGGGAATTAATTATTCCCTGATGGTCTGTGTGGCTTACAAGCAAGATCATCACCGGCCTCTGAAGACATCGTGGCAACAATGGAAGACCTCTTGTACGGTCCAGGAATTGCAGAAGATAATTTAAAAAATAAATTTGGTTTTAAGACGCTGACGCAATACTATTTTTTCTATTGCGTTTTATTACTCAATAGAAAAAAAATGATGTACAAGATATTTCAACATCTACTTAACCGAATTTTTTGAAATTAACAAAAAATATATTTAACAATATTATCTAAGAGGTAGCTGATTTTTTTTATTGTATGCTATGTTCATAATTTAAGAATTTGTTAAAATCAAAATTTTGATAAAAATCGGAACAGCTGTCATTTCTACTACAAAAACTTCCCTCCACAATATCGCATAGAAACGAGCAGTGAAATAACATGCTCTTCAACTACAACGAGAATTAGAATGATAAAACAAATCACATTAATTTATTTATACTGGATTTTTACAGAAGATCTCACTTACGTGAGAACAATCCAGTAATAAAAACTCAGTTAATAAACAAATAGGTACAAAAATTACAATAATATATTCAGACATAGGATACATTAATTTTCATAAATCTAAATAAAGATTAAAATATAAAACACATAAAATCAACTATGGAGGCACAAAAAACACAAGAGACACAAACAGACACACAAGTAATACATTATATAATCAGAGCAACATATTTTTTAGCAAAAGCACAATTTTTTTTTCTAAATCCGTATAAATTTTGGACAAAAATGTCTACTTCAGCACACTCAATCTTATTATAAAGTCGACATATTTGGGTCAGTGGTCTAAAATAGGCGATGTTATTTTTTAATGTAAAGGAGAAACACGCTATTGCGTCTTAAACAACCGGAATCTGAAACGTTTATTTCAATATTGCTAAGACATAATGCAGTATCAAGATAGCCGAGAATTATTTTGGGTAAACTTATTAAATCAGTCAGTTGCCTTCAATTCAAGACGTACGTACACTCGTTGGTCTTCTTTCTTTAGTTCTTGTTTCTTCCAAGGTGAGATTTTTAGGAAAGGAAATGAAAATTTAAATAGGACATTGGGATGTGGAATAATCACAAAACTACTTCAATATCAAACAAGTATCGTAATTAGAACTCCGTGTATAATTGAGATAAACCATTTACATCTGAAAACAAACCCTTGCTTTCACGCAAGTAAGAATATTACAAGAACCAAATACTACAGAAAAATTAGTTTAAAATGGAATAATAACACTATGAATTCTTTTAGCACAAGACACTAAACAGACAGATTTAATTATAATGTAATATTCATTTACATTTGTGGTTAAAATAATGTTTACAATAATGAAACCGGCTTCCTTAAATAACGCTGAAAATAATTTGCTTCGAAAGCACATCTGTGGCGAATGAAAAT